>NC_056739.1:1152509956-1152747456 GCF_019279795.1 Protopterus annectens
CTAAATATGTTTCAAATTACCACAGTCTCAAAAAGCAAAGTCATTTCAACAGCACTGGTATGTCTATGGAAGGATGTTTCAGCAAATATTACGCATCATGATTTTACAGCATTTATATTATTACAACAAAAAATGATACCATCATTGGCTAATAAACATTTGCCTAGTCAAAAGTCATCTAAAACCCTAACCTGTCATCTTCTTTCCATCTTTACCTTCTGGCCACAAACTTCTCTGCCTATTTTTTGTATTGCTTTCTAAAGACCTAACACATACTTATGATCTTCCTAACACCATTTAGTGAATAAAGTTGAATGTACTTCACACACACAGCTACAGGTTCTGTTGACTACTGCTTTTAGACATGTTTCATGGATTTCTGTTGTTTTCTGTATTTTTAGAACTACCAATCATTCTTCAACTCCTGTAGTTCAAATCACTCATCATTTTAGCTTTCACTTATCAAAGGCAGAAATATATAAACACAATTAAAGTACACGTCCTTGCAGAAAATAATAGTGATTATTCCAGAATCATTAAGATAGGAATATTTACCTTGTACATATATGGCATATTCACACATTCCCTGGGTCTCTTGAAGTTGCTCTTTAATTATAGCCTGGAAATAAAGAAACAAGCAAAATTTAATTTTTTGTTCTTGAGTGGAAGTTGCTGAACATTCAGTGGGGAAAACATTGCAACTATTGTTTTCATTTACCTATCTACCTACCCACCCCCCATTCTTATTTTTCTTTATTTATACTGGGAACCCACTGTTGATGTAAACCCTTTTGCAGTGGTTAACGCTACTGCCTCACAGAGCTTGTGTCTCCATACTGGTTATTTTTATTGTTTTTATTTGTAGTTGTTAATTGGGGTATGGCACTGATCTTCATGGACCTTTTCACACACACTGTGGTTAAGTGACTTGCTCAGTGCATCATATTTAGGCACATGGAGGCTAAAAGACTCAAATGCTGGACCACAGGAAGCACCTTGTTATCAACTCATAGCCTTAATCTTCTGCACCAAATGTTCCTGAGCTTGGTTCACTGTGCTGGTTCTTAGCTGTGTACCTTTTGTGCAAAAGTTGTTGTGTTCTTCCTGTGTCCACATGTTTTTTTTCCTGGTATCTCTATTTTTATTACATATCTGAAAGAAATGCTGATAAATGAACTGGCAGTCCTTCAAACTGCCCATAAGTGTCTGGGTTGTGCATGTGAGAAAGAGACAGAGACAAACAAGGAGAGTGTGTGTGCGTATGTATTCATGTGCGCATGCACATCTGCGTATGTATCCTGTTTTCGTCTGGCATCCCATCCAGGACTCATTCCCTGCTTCATCGTTGCTGCTTGCTAGAACAGGCATAGGCTTTCACTAAGACCCTGAATGAGATGAAGTTATCAGAAAATAAACGAAAAAGGTATGTCATAAGCAAAATTCACAGTCTGCAAAAACCAGAAGCAACTGCAAACACTGTACATTCAGGTAATGTTGAAAATAATATTAAGCATAAAAGATTACCAAGAAAAGTAAACCTAAACAATTTTCAATATAGTATTATCTATGGAACATTAATACTCTATGCAAGAAACATTTACTATACCCCAATGGGATACTTAGCCTTTTTGAAGACTTTGGTTCTGAAACTCGAAAATGAAAATTTCAGGAGTCGGCCGACTGGCACTTGCGAACTGCTTCTGCTTTGGGCACCACGCGGCAAGAAAGACTGACGTAAAGGCGTTGGCTGCATGTTTTCTACCCCTGATGACCTGACGTCATAGAAGAAGAGACAGCATCCGATGCAGGAATCCAAGACTCTGGTATTCAGGCTGGCTGAGGGCTACCTGCAGGCAGATAACCCAATGTGATGACTGCAACAGTGAAACACGAAGAACATCCTGGCATTCTACATAGGTAAAATCAGTAAAGACTGTCATGTTATATCAGAAGGGTGAAGGTAAAGTAGGGAGCTCTATTCGAGCTTAGGAAAAGTACAAAAGAAAAAAGATGGGGGAAGTAGAGAGGGTGCTAATACTGCATCAGTAATATCTTCAAACATCTACTGTTAAGCTAAGTTAACATGATTTGCTAGGATCTTAATAAGCCTAGCCTTACACTCCCATCATAGTTTTTAGCACTTATATTTTGTTTATGAATATCTCAGAAGCAGGCAGAACAAGGATATGTTGGGACATTTACTTGTTACCCTTACTCTTATAGCTGTAAGTATATAGAATAATAGCCATAGTTTAGGAAGAAAGGGTGGAGAGAGAAGGTCCAGAGTCTATAAGTCCTTGTAGTATGACTTTTGCAAATACTGCTCTAGCGCCACAGAATGAATCTAACTTGTAGTGCCTAGTAAAGGTGTGAACAGAAGAAGAAATAGCTGCCTCTCAGACAGACCTCAGAAGTAGCCACAGCTCTTGTAGAATGAGCTTTGACTTTCTGAGGGAGGCTTTTACCATGGTTTGAGTAACAAAACTGGATAGCTTGAGACAGCCATCTAGAAATGGTTTGTTTGGATACTATCCTCCTCTTACCCATAATCCTCATCTCTGTTAGAATTACTTCAGATTGAGTTTGCCCTCCCTTTAGTCTACAATGTGTGTAAAAACAGCTATCATATGGAAACAATATAGAATGATAAAATAACATCCTAGAGAATAACTACATAAAGTAGGAAAAATAAAAGAGAAAGAAACTCGAGCTTATCAATCAGTCAAGCATAGCATTATTCCTCAGGTTGAACTAGGAGACTTACTAATTAAAAAAACTGTGAAATAGGAAGAGGGATTGAGGGCAGGTGGTTGAGGAAGGACGGAAACAGACAACACAGATGCATAGTTATGGTGAGTACATAATTGTTATACCTGATGTTGTCTTTTTCATCCATTCCTCAACCAGTGGGGCAGAGTCTCCAGCTACAGAAATCCAGGGTAGTCCACAAGGAAGGATAGTCCAGAGTACAATGGAGTAAATGCAGTCCTATTCCTAAATAAGATGCCCAATTTCTAGTAAGCAATGAAGGTATGTGAGTTTGACTAAGTGACAGCTCCACAAATGTTATCTATACAAACTTTATACCAGAAAGCAGAGGATGTGGTCACATATCTGGTGGAATAAGCCTTGGGAAATTTAGAAAGTGTCAATCCATTTTCATTGCAGACAGAAGAAATGCAATCAGTGAGCCACTTTGCTAAAGCCACCTTTGAAACAAATTTACCCAGTCTGTCTTTAGAGAAGGAAATAAACTGCTGGTCTGATTTTCTGAAATCCTTCTTTCTGTGGATAGAGAATCAAAGTTGCATATGGACATCTAAAAGATGCAGCATGTACTCTTTTACTGGAAACATTTTTATAGAAACAGGGAAGTTGATCAATTGATTCATAGCAGTTTCTGAGGTCACCTTAGGTACAAAGGAAGGGCTATTGTGGAGAAACACCCTGCCCTTGGGAAAAATTAGACATGGTGCCTTAGATAAGAGGGCCTGGAGTTCTGACACTTGTCTGGCTGATGTGATTGCAACCAGAAAAATAGTTTTCCAAAATAAATAAATAAATAATGTAAGTCTGTCATGGCAGCTGGTTCAAATGGGGGTTGAGTCAGGGCTTGTAAAAGAATATTTAGATCCCAAGGTGGAGTAGAGTCCTTCATGGGGCTTGAAGTAAGAAAGTGCCTTTAAGAAATGATTTACGAAATCTAGAGGAGGCCAAAGAAGACTGATTATATCCTATAAGAAAACTGGGTTAGCTTCAAGCTGAACCATTACAGTTGAATAACTAGCACTTCTGTTAAATATGGAAGCAAGAAAGTCTAGAATTGCTGGAATGGGTGCTGAAAAGGGATTTAGTTGTCTCTGGACAGCCCAATGGGAGAATCTTTTCCATTTACTCATACTCTTTTCTCATAGAATCCTTCTGAGAAGATATGAGGATGTATCTGAGAGATGAAAACCTGGGCTGTTTAGCCATCACTGGAAGTGGAGAAACCATGCAGTCAAGTTTGAGGATCTGAATGTCTGGGTGAGTTATTCCTGATGGGTGAGAGAAAAGATCCTGATTCAGATCCAACACCCATGGATGGTACACAACAGGAAGCCACAGAAAGGGGAACCATACTTGTGGAGGCCAGAAAGGAGCAATGTTGATTACTTTCCACTTCTGGTTCAATGCTTTCTGTAGGAATTTTAGGATCAGCGGAGTGGGAGGAAAAGGGTGTAGCAGCCCCAAGAGCCAATCGTGGCAATCACAGACTAGAGAGTCTCACTGTGACTCCCCTTCAGGGGATCTGGGTGAAACACCTGTTGCATTTGGATTTAAAAGGGGAAGAAAGAGGTCACAGCATGGTTGACCTCAGTGACGAGAAATTGTTTCTGCCACTACAGGGTTGAGAGACCTTTCATGAGGTAGTACTATGGATCTGCTCAATTTGCCTGCTAAAACGTTGGACTTCCCCAGGATATGCACTACCAGAAGAAAGTGACTGGGAGAAAATGGCCACTGCCAAGCTCTCATTGCTTCTCAACAAAGGGGATAGGACTTGGTTCCCTCCTGCTTGTTGATGTAACAGACAATCAACATATTGTCTAGCTGAATGGCAATCATCCCTGCAGGAAGAGCATCTTGAAATACCAGCAATGCTAATAGGACTACTCTCATTTCCCAGACATTGATGTGAAGAATGGTTTCCAAGTAGGACCAAGTGCCTAGGACCATCCTTCGCAAGTAATGCCCTCCCACCACAGTCACTGTGGCCATGGGTGGTAGACAGATAAAAGGGCATCCCTGAGAAACTTCTCTTGCAGTGATTCTCAAGGTGACATGTTCTTTGCAGATTTTTGTAATACATACTGGAGTAGAGAGAGGATGTCATCTGATAGGTCAATGAACTGCCAAAATCCACTGTAGTACCCTCATGTAATATGTTGTTGGATTATTAGAGTTATGGAAGCTGTCACACATCTCAGGAGTTGCAAAACCAACCTTGCTAGTGGGAAAGGAAGAGAGAGTAATTGGGATGTTTGACCTTGTAACGTATTTACCCTTGAGTGAGGGAAACTTGCAATCTTGGTAACCATGTTCAGTTGAGCACCAATGAACTGTAGGACTTGAGTGGGGAAAAGCTGAAGCAAGTAGTCCTTAGCTTGAATCAGTAGATGCATGGTGGAAGCAAAGACGAGTCCGTCATCAAGATATGGAAACATCTGGAATCCTATCTTGGATGAGCTGCAACCACTGCCATGCACTTGATGAACACCCTGGGGACTGTGATGAGACCGAATGACAGAACTCTGAGTTGGTAATGACTGGCTCCCAGCCAGAAGTGAAGAAATCTCCTAGAATCCCTGTCTATTTTGATGTGATAGTACGCATCCTGGAGATCTAGTAAGCACATCCAATCTTCTTTGCCCAGAACTGTCAGAATGGACTGAACTGTGACCATTCGGATCTTGAAGTATTTGACATATTGGTTTAAGTTACTGAGATCCAGGATGGGTTTCCCATGCCCGGTTTTCTTTGGCACCAAAAAGAGACTTGAATAAGTTCCTAATCCATGTTGGTGTGGGGGGGCCATTTGGATAACTTGTTTTTCCAGCAGTTTTTATATTTCTATGGTTGCTGCTTTACTTTGACTGGGTACAACATCTGGAAGTTTTGTAGACCAGTTATGGGGCTGTAGGGAAAAGGGTATGTAACAACTTCTGTAAATAGTCCACTGTACCCAAGTGTCTTTGGTGATGGCTGTCCAGGTGTGTGGATGCAGGGATAAGCACTCCCGACTGCCTCCAGAGCACAACAATCAGGCAATGCTTCAGGAACGCTGACAGGTTTTTCAGAGAAGGGACCTTTGAACCCCTCATTTTTTATAGGCATCCTCTGCTACAAGAGCATCATCTATTATTAGAGTTCCTCCTTCTGCCATGGGGGGACTTGTCCCCCATAGGAGCCCTGGGAAGAGCCTTGTGACTTCTGGAACCACATTTTCATGCCAAATCTCTTATTTTGGGAAAAGTTTTTTTGAGGCATAGAAAAATTGATCCCCATGGCAGATAATCGTTTTCACTCCTAGGCAAGGTTTCTTTAACCCTGGAAGCAAATAACGTAGATCCATCAAAGGAAGCATTGATGAATAATGACTTGAAAGGCTCCACAGTCATACAGTCACATCCAGACATGCTGTCTCACAGCTATTCCTGAACCTGCAGTTCTCTAAGCACATTCTGAGACATGGGAAATGATCCCCATAGAGGTGTTTGATAGGGAATGTAGGGTGGCCACTTGTGTAGAAACAGGTCTTCTTGTCCACCAAAGACATGGACCCAGACAGGGCACTGGAAAATTCTTTGATTAAGTCCCTCTAAAATCTTGTGACATGTGTCAAATAGTTCAGCAACCTGACGGCAAAGGTTACTGGTGCATGCACAAACTTCCCACACCTAACACCCTCAAATCTCTACTGGGGGAAGGGACAGTAGAGTTTTGCTCCACTAGTTTTTTCTTGGTGGCTGCTGCTACCATCACAGCATCTACTGTGGGACCATTGCTCCAGTGGGCCCAAATTATGTGCAACCAGGTATTTGTCAGGTCTTTTGGGGATTGGCCCTGTGATATCTGGATCCTTCCATGCTGGCAGGAGATGAAGTCCAATATCTTGCCCTCTGGGTGGACTACCCAAGACATAACTCAGCCAGCTCTGAAACCCTCATGAAACACCAACTTCACTTGAGAAGAAGATGTCAGAAGACCAACCATCTTTCTGTCTCAAAACTTCAAGTATGTCACCGAAGATATCCACAAGGTGTGATATTAGGGATCCTTCTCCTTCACTGAAGTCAGTATCTTCTGTCAGGGATTCTTGTGGGGACCCTAATAGCCTTCTCTTGAACATGTGCTTACAAGGGAGCTCCCTGGTGGGATGTTCTGGAGAGGACTCAGAAGTATGAGCTGACTCTTGAATGAGGACTGCCTCAAGGCTTGTATGGGCCAGCTGCCCAGTGTGACTAAATGTATAGGCTCTGAAACCACAGCAGGCA
This sequence comes from Protopterus annectens, assembly GCF_019279795.1. Taxonomy (NCBI): domain Eukaryota; kingdom Metazoa; phylum Chordata; order Ceratodontiformes; family Protopteridae; genus Protopterus; species Protopterus annectens. The sequence continues at coordinate 1,152,516,994 of NC_056739.1, forward strand.
GTTGTGAAAGTGGCAGACTCAAAGGGGGCAAGCATGTCTTATCTGCAAAGGTGGAGAAAGCTCTCTCTACTACCTCAAAGGCCAAAGACACAGGAGAAGCAAAAGCCTCCTTCACAGAAACAGAAGGCAACTGCCCAAGATGGCTCAAAGCTTCACCATGACTCTGCTTTCACGCAGAAGTTGGAGCCGAGCTGTCCAGTGCTGAGGCTCTAACAGGAACAGATGGCTTCAGTGGCATCGGAATCAACCCTAAGCTCCCCGATCCAGCACTGAAGCTTTGGCTTTGAGATCCCTCCTGGATCAGAGAGATCAAAGTTGAAGAAGGCCAAGCCTTTGAATCCGTTCTCAGGTCCGATGGCTCCAAAATCAAAGGTCAAATCAGAGTAGAAGTCAGCAACTAGGTAGGGGCCGATAGTAGGCTCCCTGGTCTGATGGGAGATGGAGCTGGTATAACTTCCAACTGAATTTGGGTCTGGAGAAACTTCCTCATTATCCTGTTCACGTCAGCTTTGATTAGGTTCTTAGACAACCTAAGAGACAATGAGGTAGACAGTGGCCTGGAAGTTCTTCTCAGAGTTTCTTGGAGGAAGGATGAATGGATCAGAGAAGAAATCAGCTCCAGGGTAAAGGAGGATGAGCAGTGAGTCGCAGACTTTAACTTTGACCGTATCAGATCTAATGGACCTGATGGATTTGATGGTTTGGAAAATTTTCAAGTGGAGTTGAACCTAAAAATGTAGCAGAAGAATGATAAGAGGATCATTTCCTGCTCTCTTTGCTCTTGATGGATGAATCCCATCAGGCTTTTCAGGAGGCTTTTTAGAAGAGGGAGCTCCAACAGAAGCAGGTGCTGAAGAAGTTGAGGAGATTGATGTTAAATCGACTTATTGCAGCATTCAACCAGAGAACAGTGATTGAAACCCACACATATCTTACAATTGATATCTGGGTGAGCACAGCCCAAGAAATATATACACTTCTGGTGGGCATGAGAATTTGCTATTTTGTGCCCACAGGAGATGCAGTTTTTTAAACTAGGCAGCTTATCTGACATTATATCTACCTAAAAAAGGAGAAAAGAAAGGAAAGGTAGAAGAAAAAGAAAGATTACCAATGATGGTAAAAAGGAAATAATTACCAAACCATGGTAATATGTATAGTACCTGAACAAAGGAAGCAGAAGGAGGGAAACATTTAAGTACAGAAGGCCTACATCAAATGAGCAGGATAAGTCACAAAAGTAACCAAGTCTTTTTTATATAAGTAGAAGGTTATAGACAGGAGCAAGAACCAGACATAGCTGCAACTATAAAAAGTTATTAAAGTTATAAATAAAAAAGCACTTTTTCAAAAACACTAAAAAACCTGAGTGACTGAGACCACGTCCATTCACTGAAGTGGCAAACGAGATCTGAAGTAATTCAACTAGAGAGGAGGAATATGGGTAAAGGAAGGAGCTCGAGCTATGGATCCAAGTCTTTAGAAGATATCATAGTCGGATCGGAGACCCATTGGTTCAGGAAAAGATGAAAAAGACAGCAACAGATAAAAAAGTTGGTTGATTTAAAATCTTTAGTCCTGTACTGGTAAAATCTCAACTGTCTTTGGACATCCAAAGTACGCAAGCTCGCAGATGAATGGCCTAATCAGACTAAACTCAGAAACAAAGAGTAGGTTCTAATAATCTCCCTGTCCTTAAAGAAAATCAGAAAAGGTTGTGCAGACATAAGGGCTGTAATTTAGATACCCATATAGCTAAAGTCACAGCAACGATCAAAAGTCTTCTGTGTAAGAAATTTTGACATGTATACACTAGACCTGAGTTGAGCAATTCACACATGGACTGAAGAACTAGAGGAGCTCCCACTTGATATTGCACCAACTAGAACATGTTTTACATTTGGCCAAGTGTGACTGTTAGTTTTCTTTAACACTGTGTGTCATCAGAAATGGAATCAAAAGGCTAGGTTCAGTAGAGGCAAAGAGAAAGGAATGGCAAATCCTAAGTGAAAGACCAGTCCAACATACTGTATTGAAGACATGTGATGTATGTTTGCAACTAAAAATATGTCAATGTGGTTTGTTTTCATTTATATAAATGTATGATTGCTTATGTCATAAGTGATAATTCAGTAAAGATGTTTCTTGTTTAAAAAAAGCCTATAGGTTCACAGGTAAGTACTAGGCTAGCTACCCTTGCAGGCCATTTTAAACCTAGCCAGTTTCCCCTTTTGTACTCAAATTAACCTATCCCCTTTGGTTAGAGACTGGTCTTACCTATCCCATGGTCAACAATTTTATATAATCTCTAATGAGAATAACTGGCATCATACTATAGATAATTTAAGGGGACCCATGCATGCAATAAAGCATTTAGGAGCTGCATCTGTCCACTGCCAGTAAAAGGGACAGTCCTGAGTGTACATTTTCTGTTTCTCATCTATAGATCCAAAGTGCACTTGAATATGGACAGGGATGAACTTTGTTTTATGCAGATGGGGAGTCTGTTCCAGAGCAGTGGTATCCTCTGCGAGATATGCCTGTCCCTCCAAACCATTCTGTTGATGTTGCAGAAGAGGTTTAGATCCCTAGACTGAGTATTTCTGATGCCATTTGACTTATTTGCCTGCTTTAAATCCATCAGTACTGGGTCTGAGGATGCCCTGTATGCCAGACACAGGTAATTTCTTATCACTCTGTAGGACATCAAGTACACTGACAGGACTTAGAGCAGGTCCATGTAGGTTCATAGGTAGGTACTGGGCTATCGGCCCAAGGGCCTATGTACGCCTAGCCAACAATGTGGTGGAAATGTGCTCAGACCTTGTATCCTTCTAGTAAGATATCTTTGAGGATCTAAGTGGGAAATTGTGTCACAGGTTTTGGCCAGGTCGAGTTATGTTGTGTGTATATATTTGCCTTCATGCTAAAGGGGGCATAATCCTCACGACTGGCCTAATAATGGCTGCATAAAGGGGACAATAACATCCCTAAATCTAAACACAACTCCTTTGTTTACAAGCTGTGTCATATAGAAGGACTTTCTTACAACAATGGACACGTCGGTCAAAAGTTAAGTCACTGTCCACATGTCCAAATTCCCAAACAACTGGGTTAACTCTTAAGTGGTGCATTGTCAATGTGGTAGTTCACTGGGGTACATGATTTCCCAAAGGATACAATAATGGATTTTTGGCATTTAGCTGCAGTCCATGATTTGGCACCAGTTATTAACTTGGGACAAACCTTCCTGCAGGATGGGGTAAGTCATTTGGGGATTCAATGACTACACCTAGCTTGCAGTCAGCCATAAACGTAGTCAGACAGAGCCATTCAGAACTGGCTTTACTTAAGAAAAGTAGATGCCAAACAGGAGCAGTCCCAGCACAGAACCCTGTGGGACTCCAGTGGCAACTGGTCTAACTTCCCCTACTTTGATTTCCTGTGGTCTATCTGTGAGCCAGCTGGCAATCCAGTGGGTGACATAAGGGTTTATTCCCAGTTTATCTGACTTTTCTATTATGTCTGAGTGGATAATTATGTCAAAAGCTTCGGCCAGGTCAAGGTATATAATGTGTACCCTTTTACCTTCATCCATTGCTTTTGTGACCTTGCCAAAAAAGTCCACTAGGTTGGGTAAATGTGATCTGCCCATGATGGATCCAAAGTGAGACAGATCCACTGTTTGGAGGTTCACTATGTTCATAGGTTGGTACTAGGCTATCGGCCCTAGGACCTATACAAGCCTAGTCATAACAATTCCCTGGCTATTTTTTCCCCACACTATTTACTCCCCTGAACCCCTGTTTAGCAGGGTGAATGACGTGATTCTCAGGGTGAATTTCCTTTCTCCCATCCAATCGTCAAGGTTCCTTTTGAAGAGGGCCAAAGAGGTGCTCTGCTTGACATGTATGGGCAGTCTATTCTAGAGTCTGGGGAGTCTCCTGATTGATTAGTTCCAGAAGTCTTTCCATAGATCTGCATATGAAGCTGGTCAAACGTATGGGTCTGTAATTGTCTGGGTGTAAGAAAGGCCCTCCCGGACACAGGGAAATGACTGTAGCAGCTCTCCATCCACTTGGAAACAAAAGCTATATGGAGTCAGAGACTGAACAGTGTTAAGGGTGTGGTTAGATGGTGCTTCAAAATATTTAAGCTCCATGGATATTGTCAAGACTCATCAGTGCAGTGCTTTTAGCTTTTGATAGCACTTTTAGGACTCAGTCTTGTGTAATAACTGGAGGTGAACCAGTTTCAGGTATATCTTGAGGGAACAGATAGAGTGGAGGGGTAAAGTTAAAGCTAAATTTAATCAGTCAATAGGTTCATTCATACTATCAATCATACTGCCAGATGAAGATGTTGAATGCTGGGTTTGATAAGTGATCCCTTGCCTTGTGCAAGCAAAGCTACTCTTTAATGAAGTTTTTGGTAATTGCCTGTGGAAAGATGCAAGGGAAGGGAAAGCCAGTGCCTTCTGGGCCAAAGGGAAGTAGCCAGAAGCATCTTTGACTAGTCCATCTTGATCTTCAGAAGAACTTTCTATACAAGAGGAAAGGGAGCAAAGACATAAAGGAACATTCTTGTCTATAGGAAAGAAAATACATTTGTTTCCAGGTAATTTCTCAGAGATTTACAATCTCCTGGAAGACCTCTGGGTATAATATCCACTCTTGAGGCTCTATCCTGAATCTGCTAAGTGTTTGTTATTGTCTTCTGCTCTGAGAAAATGTATGTGGCCTACACAGTAAGGTTAATCTGTGTTGCCAGCTGCCAGTCAATCATGGCTAGCCTGCAAAGGGATTATGACTTTGTTCTCCCTTGCTTGATTGTTTATATACCACATCACTGTGGTGTTGCCTGTTTTCACTAACAGAGGCTCAGGGGTCCAGCATGATTTAGAACTGTGACAGCTTTTATTAAAGCCTTCATCTCCTTGAGGTTTATATGCTTACCCCTGAAATGAAACTCCCAAATGCCCAGAACCATGATACCTTGGAGAGACTGTCCCCAGTGCAAAGCCTGAAGCATCTTTTGTGAATGAGTGAGCAGGAGTAGAGGAAGAAAAATGGAACCCCTGCATTTAGGAAGATCTGATTTCCCCATTATAGGAGTTCTTTCATGATGAACTTGAGTATGGAAATTTGAAATTACAGGCTATGTAGATACTGGACTCAGAATGAATTGAGGTACAATTGGATTTTTTGTATGTAGCCATGTAACCCATAATTTTGAGGAACTCCCCTGCTGTAGATATTCTTTGATGGTATAGATTAAAGAAGTGAAGCTGGAAAGATGATGCTTTGTTTGGATGGAGATAAGCAGTGGATAAAGAGGTATCTATAAGGCACCCTAGAAACACTAACATGTGGGAGGGGTTTAAATAAGACTTTAAATGTTTTAGTTTGAAATCCATGCTGCTGAAAAGATGAATAGTGAACCAAAGAGCTGTTAGGCTGCCTTGGGCGGAGGAAGATATAATGAGACAATTGTCCAAATAGGGGAACATATGAATGCCTTGATGTTTTTAAAAGGCTATGACTGTGGCAAGGCACTTTGTGACAACTCTAGAAGCAGTGAAAAAAAAGAAAAGATGTAAACTGAAAGTGTAAACCAAACGAAAGAATCTTGGGTAACTCCTGTGTTCTCTGTAAATTGGAATAGGCATTTGTCAGGAATAGAATGACAAGAAAGGACTTGGGAAACAGAAGAAAAAAATAGTTTGCATGGTGAACTTTCTGAATTTTTGGACCGAAAGAAAGATGGTTATGTTTAAAAGGTCTATAAAATACTGTAGTTCTCCATGTGCCTTCCTTTATGGAAACAAGACACATTCTTAAAACTGATTCTATCACTCCTAGGATGGCCAGGCTAACACAATTTCAGGAAACATATGGATTTTTTGTTTTGGAGGGGGATCCCTTGCAAAGGTGGAAGGGATGCCCCCTGCAATCTGCAGCCATTCTGAATTATCTTTAGAACTCTATCTGAAGCTATTTGCTTCCAGATATTAAGGCAGTGGGAGAGACTGGCTGCAGTTAGGTAGGAATGGCTGGGGTGGGGAGGGGAGGAAGTGGCACAGTCAATCGCTGAAATTTCTTTTGAAAGGAGGGTTCTTGGAATCCAGCTTCTTTCTTTTTTGTATCTTTTTCTTGTATTGTTGTTTGGAAGGTTTTTGCCAAGGGGATTTACAAGTCTTCTGAAAAATGGACCAGAATAAGTTTAATTCATTTGGAATTAGGGACAGGAGAGAAAGAGTTGCTTGAGTTCTTGCATTAAAAAGAAGTCAAGCACTCACCATAACATTCCATCTGTGTACTAGAGATGCTCCATATCCGTAAGTCTAACTCCTCACACATTACCCACTCAAAAGGTCTGAATCTACATGCGACATCAGAAAAACCTGCTGGAGAGATAGGTTTGTCTACATGAGCCTCCTGTCTCTGGAATACACTTCCCATATACATCTAACAGAGTACCTCGTTGTGGCCACTAAGAACTCTCAAGCTCTTCCCGTACTCATGATGTGGTAACTCCAATTTCCTCAGATTTTGTTTGCGGACTTTAGTAGAAAGGAAATATTGTTATCCTGAAAAGAAGAAGGAGAAAAAGGCTATATCTGAGGATAAAAAATACAGTGCAGAAAAGACCTATAACAACTCATTCTTTCAGAAGCATTCAAGGATGGGGGTTGGTGGGAGGGGACTTGAGGAAAAATGAAAATGGACAACACAGATGGAACATTATGGCAAGTACATTTAGGTTCATAGGTTCATACTAGGCTATCTGCCCTGGGGCAATTATAAGCCTAGCCCGATTTTGTTTGGCTTACGCCACCCCTTGATTTGAGTATACTGTGCCCTTTTTAAGGTTTAGTTTGCTGTGCCTCTGTCTAATAGTGACACGGAAGTAATCCCCGGGACAAACCTATGATCCCCCATCCACTCATCAAGATTCTTCTTGAAGAGATTCAGTGAGGTGCTCTGCCTAACATGAATTGGAATTCTGTTCCAGAGCGAAGGGAGTCTCTGGGTTATGAATCTGTCCCTCCAGCAAGTTCTATTTATTTTTTTATCTGATGTCAATTTTCAGTCCATCCTCAACAGATGGGACAGAGTCTCCAGCTACCTAAAATCCAGGGTGGACTCTAAGAAAGGATATTCCTAAGCACTACTGAGCCGAATGATGCTCTACTTCTGGAGACCAGATCCAGCTTGCAATGAGTAACAAAGGTATGGGGAGTAGTCCAAATTGCTGCTGCCCATATATCATCCATGGACATTTTGGATTGAAAAGCTGAGGAAATAGCCATGAATCTAGTAGAATGGGCCCATAATGGTTTTGGTAGAGCAACGCCTAATTTGTTACAAACAAATGAAATAAAATCAGTACGGCATTTAGATAAAGTAACTTTGGCAACTGGTTTTCCCAATTTGATTTTTGCAAATGAAACAAAGAACTGGTCAGTTTTTCTGATGTCTTTTGTTCTATGTAGATAGAAATGTAACTGCATGTAGTTGTCCAATATTCACCCTTGCTAGCAAAAATAGGAAAGAATACTGGCAAAGTAATGGACTGGTTTATATTAGACTTTGACACCACCTTAGGAAGGAAAGATGCATAAGTATGTAATGTAACTCTATCCCTGTGAAAAAATCAAGTATGGTGGTTCAGAGGACAAAGCTTGAATCTCAGAAATTCATCTGGCAGAGTTGATAGCTACCAGAAAAATCATCTTCCAAGAAATATATTTAAGGTCACATGTAGCTGCTGGTTCAAAGGGAGACTGAGTAAGAGTCTGCAGTACCAGATTCAGATTGTATGGGGGAATAGGATCTTTGAAAGGAGGTCTCGGAAGAAGAGTACCTTTCAAGAAGACTACTCAGTTTATGAGATGCGACAGAACAACCATCAAAACCAATATTAAAATTTGATATGGCTGCTAACTAAACTTTAATGGTTGATGAACTAGCTCTTCCTTTAAAGAGATTGGTCAAAAATTCAAGGATGCTATACATTGGAGCTGACAAAGATTTAAGATTATTTTGATAAGCCCAGTGAACAAATATGTTCCATTTGCTAGAATAAGAAGTTATGTACTTACCATAACGTTCCATGTTAGTTGTCTTCTTCTCGCCTTCTTTTTTGCTGGATGGGTCGGCTCCGACTCGGCCTATACTATAGCTCGAGAGCTATTTTTACCGGCTCAAGGCTGCCCTATATCCCACAATACCATGCGCTAAATCCCCAGATCTCATTGGCAGCTAACACATAGTATAAAATTGTTATTATAATTATAACCAAAAACGGTCTCCCTGCTGGTAACCCTAATGATACGGGGTAACCATGAAGGACTATATAACATGAAATAGGAGGACTCAGAGACCTTCAAGTCTGTCCAGACTAGGGGGCAGGAGGGAGGGACGCAAGAAAGAAGGTGAGAATAAGACAACTAACATGGAACGTTATGCTAAGTACATAACTTCTTAATGTTAAGTTGTCATTCTCGCCTTCATTCTTGCTGGATGGGACAGCGTCCCTAGCACCTTGGTCCTGGGTGGCTCAACGGAACAGACTCCAACCAAAGTCAGCTCTATTTCTGGAGGCTATATCGAGCTTGTAATGGGTAATAAAGGTACGTTGAGAAGCCCATGTAGCTGCTGCACATATGGCATCTAATGGTAACCTTGCTTGAAAGGCTGTTGATGTTGATAGTGCCCCGGTTGAATGAGCCTTAGGCCTATATGGGAGTTGTTTGTGTCTCAACTCATAGACAAAGGTAATGATGGATGTCAACCATCTGGAAAGAGTTACCTTTGATACTGGAAGTCCTTTCTTTCCTTCAGCATAAGAGAGAAAGAGCTGTTCTGATTTTCTGAATTGTTTTGTCCTGTCTAAATAATACCGCAGCTGGCGATGAACATCCAAGGAATGTAATTTCTGTTCAGCCCTGTTTGAATAATCTGGGAAGAAAACAGGCAAGTCAATAGTGTGGTTCAGATTTGATTCAGAAGAAACTTTCGGTAGAAAGGAAGGATTCGTTCTGAGAGTCACCCTGTCTTTATGAAAAGCCAAATAAGGGGGACGGACGGACAAGGCTTGGAATTCCGATACCCTTCTGGCAGATGTTATAGCCACCAAAAACAGAGTTTTCCAAGAGAGAAGTTTGAAGGAGCAAGAAGCTGCAGGTTCAAAGGGAGGGAAAATAAATGACATTAACACTAAATTTAAATCCCATTGTGGAGGAGGATCCTTAATAGGAGGTCTGAGCAAGAAGATGCCCTTGAGGAAAGCTTTACAGAGTTTGTGGGACATAATATTTTCTTCCGAGAGCCCCACATGAAAATTTGCAATGGCCGCTAGCTGTACTCTGATAGTGGCCGACGACGATCCTGAATGAAAAAGCTCCACCAGAAAATTTAGAACTTTATGAATTGGTGCATTAAAAGGATCCAAGGACCTAGCTTCTGCCCAGAACAAAAAAGGCTTCCATTTGCTTGCATAAGTCTTTCTAGTATTGGACTTATGGGAAGCAAGAATGATATCACGGACAGGAAGAGAAATAAAGGGAAGCCTGGCTATGGTTGGAAGTGGAGCAACCAAGCTGTGAGGTTGAGGGAACGAAGAGACTGGTGCAGCTTGCCCGTTAGATGGGTCAAAACATCTGGAAGGGGTTCCAGATGCCAGGGCTGTTCCAGTAGATAACTGTGCAGGAACAGAAACTATACTTGTCGAGGCCAATACGGAGCAATGAGGATCATTTTGGATCTCAATGTGGTTGCTTTCAGAATTAATTGCGGAATCAACGAAAAAGGGGGAAATGCATATAGAAGACCCCGAGGCCAATCGTGGACGAGAGCGTCTCTGGGGGGATGGCCTGGTAGAGGGAAGAGAGTGAAGAAGTCAAGGCACTTGCTGTTTTGAGGGGTTGCGAAAAGGTCGCAGCAAGGCTGGCCCCACTTCTGAAAAATTCTCTCTGCTACCGCTTGATTTAGAGACCACTCGTGAGGCATGAGAATTGTTCTGCTCAGTCTGTCTGCTATGACGTTGGACCTCCTGGGGATGTGCGTTGCTATCAGAAACCGTTGAGAGGAGATCGCCCATTGCCAAAGTCTGAGTGCTTGTCGACATAGGGGGTAGGACTTTGTTCCACCCTGCTTGTTTATGTACCACACTACAGACATATTGTCTGTTTGAAATGCTATAGTCCTGGTGGGAAGAGAATCCTGAAGGGCTTGCAATGATAAAAGCACTGCTCTCATCTCCAGGACATTTATGTGCAGGTGGCATTCTAATTGTTGCCATGTACCCTGGACAGTCCTACCCTGATAGTGCCCCCCCCCCACCCAATCAGGGAGGCATCCATTGTCACTGTGGCAACTGGAGGGGGAAGAACAAAGGGTCTGCCCTGAAGAAGTTGAGGGGAGACCATCCACCAGGAGAGGTGTCTCTTGCAAGATGGGGTTATCAAGATGCTGTGAGTCATTGGGAGCTGTTGAAAGGACCACTGAGAAAAAAGCATCCACTGGAGAATTCTCATGTGGAAGCAGGCTAAGGGGAGGAGAAGGATCGCCGCTGCCATGAGGCCTAACGTTTTCAGTACTAACTTGACTTGAATTCTGTTGGACTGCAACAGAAACCGAACATTCCGCCGTATGTCTGTCACTCTCTGAGGTGGCAATGTTGCAGACATTTCTCTGGTGTTTAGTACGGCGCCTATGAAGTTTATAGATTGACAAGGCGACAAGGAGGATTTTGCAAAGTTTATGGAAATACCTAGTTTGTTGCCAATGTGAATGGTGTAATCCCTGGCTATTATAAGATGCTGCTTGGTGGTAGCGGTAATGAGCCAGTTGTCTAAATATGGAAACACCTGGAATCCTTTTTGTCTCAGGTGAGCCGTGACCACTGCCAAGCATTTGGTGAACACCCGGGGGGCTGTGGTGAGACCAAAGGGCAGGGCTCTGAATTGGAAAGGACTGGCTCCCAGCCGGAAGCGAAGAAACCTCCTGGAGCGCCTGTGTATCTTTATATGATAGTACGCGTCCTGAAGGTCTAACGAGCACATCCAGTTGTCTCTGCCAAAAAGGGTAGAATGGACTGCAGTGTTACCATCCAAAATTTTGTCTTCTGCACAGACTTGTTCAGTTTGCTGAGGTCCAAAATGGGTCTCCAGTCTCCTGTCTTTTTAGTACCAAAAAGAACCTGGAGTAGATTCCGGATCCTAGCTGGTCTGCTGAGACTGCCTGGATGACTCTTTTTTTCTAACAGCTTTTTTATTTCTAACTGTGCCTGACCCCTTTGTGCGGGTGGTACGTCTGGGAGGGGTCTTGGCGACTGAATCGGAGGGGAAATGAAGGGGATTTTGTAACCCTCGGATATAATCAACTGTACCCATTTGTCTTGAGAGAGGGATTGCCAGGCTTCCGGGTACAGAGATAATCTTCCCCCGACTGCCTCCGAAGGTGGACAGTCGGGCAGCTTCTCAGGGATGCTGAAAGGGTTGGTCAGGGAAGGATTCCCTGGAACCCTGGTTCTGTGGACCCCCTCTGACCCTGGGCGGCATCTATTATTGTTCCCCCCTCTGCCTCTGGGGGGATGTTCACCACGTGCGGCAGGCGCGACTCCCTGTGGATTGCAGAACCACATCTTTCCACCCTTCTGGCCTTTAGGGTAAGGTCTAGATGGTGTGGAAAAGTGGACTCCCACGGCAGAGAGAGTCTTACCATCTTGCTCGTACCTGGTGAGGGTATTCTTCACCTGAGGTCCAAACAACTCTGAACCATCAAAGGGGGTGTTGGTGAAGGTCGCCTTGAAGGGATCAGCAAAATTACAGAGTCGCATCCAGGCGTGACGTCGCAATGCAACACCTGTGCCTGCGGCCCTACTCACTCCATTGGCTGCATAGGAGATAAGCTGCATGGAGGAGTTGGCAAAGGAATTCAGGGTAGCCAGCTGGGAGTTAATCTTGTCCTGATACCCCACAGCAGAAGGATCCTGTATGGTTTCACCCAATTCTTTGAGCAAATCTCTCTGAAGGCGGGTGAAATGACATAAATAGTTCAGCGACCGCATGGCAAAGGTCGCTGAAGCAAATGTTCGTTTACTGTACCTGTCCATGGTCCTGGACTCTTTGTTAGGAGGATGAACAGGTACCGAAGGATCAGCTAATTCCTTCTTAGTGGCGGCTGCTACCACCATAGCATCTATCAAGACACCTTTGGTCAGAAATGGTTGGTCTTCCGGAGCAGAAATAAATTTAGAAGGCCTCCTAGGGGTAGGTTCCATTGAGTCAGGAGCTGCCCACGCCTTTCTGGCCACTACTTCCATCAGTGGGTCAAAGGGAGGAGACACCCAGAAGGTGGAAGGGTGAGACCCAAAAGCGTCAAGGTAAACCGACTCGTCCTCGGAGGGTTTAAGGGTGGACCAATTCCCCCTCTGTTTCAGGATCTCTAGGATGTCTGAAAAGGAGACATCCTCAGAGGGGGATCTCGGGGAACCCTCCGACTCATCCAAGTTGGTGTCTGAAGTGAGAGACTCGGGGGAGTCTATGTGCTTCCTCTTGCACTGTTTTTTCCTAGGGGGTTCCCCTGAAGCTTCAGGGGAGGCCTCGGAAGAGGAAGAGACACCCAAAGTGGGTACCCTACGCTTTGGATCTCTGCTATCAGTTGCAAGAGGATAGCCAGAGACCGTAACAGGCACTGTAGAGGGATGAGCTGAAGAACCCAACCTTGGAGCGGACACTGGATCCAGCACGCTTCTCATCACCTTGAAAGCCCCCCTATCAGGCACCGAAGGCAGTCCCGACTCCGAAGATACCCGAACCGCCTCCTGCAGCGACAGAGAAGGCTCTGAGAATGATGTCAGGGCCGAACTAACCAGAGCCGACACTCCGAGAGGGAGACAAGGGTCCGATGCCACTCACCCCCTCGGAGCCGACAATGGAGTCTCGGCGCCCGGACCTCTCCATGGATTGTTCCAATGAAGAAGTCAGAGCCAACGACACCGGAGCCGAAGGTGGAAGTATCGGCTCCGACGTGGGCAAGGTTACGGTTCCGACAAACTCCGGCTCCGAACTCGACTGGAGAGTCAGAGGAGGAATCGAAGGCGGCACCGAGGGAGCCACAGTCTGGTGAGATGGGCTTTGGAGCATTTGGGCCAGTGCCTGAGATTTTATGAGTCTACTGATTACCCTCTCAATATCGTGGTCAGAAAGCCTAGATGGCCTGGAGGAATAAGTCCTATGACTCCGCTCGAATAGGAGGGGTGATCTTGGAGCCGATGGAATGGATTCTAGTAAAGGAGACCTAGAGCGCTTGGGCGCTGAAGTCGGCTCCGATATGGGTTTCGGAGCGGAAACGATCTTGCTCGCATCGGCTCCGACTGGAGCCGATGTTGGAGCAATCTCAATTTCGCCAGCCCTCGACTCAGAAACTGGAGCCGAGGGTTTGGCGGGCTTAGATGACTTCCCCGAGCCAGACTTGGACTTGGAATCATCAGGCTTCAATAAGCCCCTCAAAATAAGTTTATCACAACGCTCCTGCAGGACTCTTGAACTACATCCCTGACAGACGGAACAAGAGTCCTGCAGGTGCAAAGGCCCCAAGCAGTAGACGCAAGAAGTGTGACCGTCTGTCAGAGACATTTTCTGACAGCACGAGTCACACTTCTTGAATCCCGAGACCTTAACGTCTTTGGACATTGCCCTAAAGACAGTAACTCAATCAGCACACACACTCACTCACTTACACACAAGGGGGAGATGAGGGGGCTGACTAGAACAACAACACACACACACTAAGGGGGTGAGTAAACAGAAAAACTAAAGCCGGTAGGCCTGATTATAAAAGTTAACTAAAGGGGTGGGTAGGGCTTACGAAACAAACACTAATAAGTAACAATATCGATAGGGAACTAATGAGGGAAAATAACCTAAGAAACTACCTCAAAAAATAGAAACTTTATTGAAAATTTCTTTTACGGACCTGAGCCGGTAAAAAAAGGCGACCTCGCAGCGAAGCGGCAAATGAGATCTGGGGAGTTAGCGCATGGTATTGTGGGATATAGGGCTGCCTCGAGCCGGTAAAAATAGCTCTCGAGCTATAGTATAGGCAGAGTCGGAGCCGAGGGTCGGCTCCTAACCCATCCAGCAAGAATGAAGGCGAGAATGACAACTTAACATTAGATTTTCTGGTAACAAGTTTAGGGGAATACAAAAGTATCTGATGGACAGGAGAAGAGAGCATAGGTTGGCTGGCCATTAATGGAACTGGAGAAGTCAGACAGGCAACCTGAGGTTGGTTATGTTTGGATGAATCATGCCTGCCAGGTGAAACAGCAGTTCTGGAGTCAGATCCAGAATCCATGGTTGGTGAAGCAAGTGAGGTCAAAGGAAGGGGAACCAAATCTGTCGAGGCCAGTAAGGTGCAATGAGGATGACCTTCACCTTCAACATGGCAGCTTTCCTGTAGAAATTTCAGAATTAGTGGAATGGGTAGATAAGAGTAGGGTAGATTGGGGGCTAATCATGAAGTAGAGCATCCATCAGTGATTCCCCCTGTGGTGGGATTACAGCAAAGTAGCTGCTGCATTTGTTGTTTAGGGGAGAAGAAAAAGACTCCATCAAGGCTGGCCCTCATTGATCGATTTCATGACATTCATGCTGAGGGACCATTCATGAAATAGAAGAATGCACCTGCTGAGTTTGTCTTCTATCACATTTGATTTTCCCGGAATGTGTGTTGCTATAAGATAGCGGTTGGATGGAATTACCCACTGCCACACATAAGTGGCAAGATCTCGTCCCTCCTTGTTTGTTGATGTACCAAGCTACTGGCATGTTGCCTATTTGAATAGCAATTGTCCCCAGAGGGAGAGTATCCTGGAAAGCCTGTAATGCTAAAAGCACTGCTTTCAACTCTGGGACACTGATATGCAAGTTGGTCTCTTCGGGGGGGACCAAGTGTCTTGGATTGTTTTCCCAAGAAAATGCCCTACCCACCCCAACTGGGAAGCCTCTGTGGTCACTATGGCCTTGAGCTGAGGGGGTATGAATGGAGAGCCTTAAAGAACCTGATCTGATTGAATACATCATCTGAGCTCTCTCTTTCATATCTGAGTGATTTGAATCTGATAAGACATGAACTGTAAAGCATTGACCATTGTGTGGCTAGCATCCACTGAAGAATTCTCATGTAAAATCTGGCTAAAGGTACTAATGATACTGCTGCTGCCATTGAGCTTAGAGGCTGAAGGGCCAGACAGGCTGAAATCTTGGTACTGCAGATTATCTTTCTGACCTGTGACATTATGGTCTGAACTCTTGAAAACAGTGATGAAGCTATGGTTGACTTTGTGTTTAGAACTGCTCCTATAAACTGTAGAGTCTGAGCTGGTTGAAGTTGAGACTTCTTGTAGTTTATGGTTATCCTAAGAAGAGAAGATGTCTGAAGAATCCGATGTCTTGCCCTTATCAGTTGATGCCTGGTCAGAGCAAAAATGAGCCAGGCCAGTCGTCTAAATATAGAAATACCCAGAATATTTGCAGTCTCAAGTGAGCTGCCACAACTGCCATACAACTGGGAAACACCCTGGGGGCCATGGTGAGACCAAAGGGCAGAACTCTGAACTGATAATGACTGGCTCCCAGTTGGAAGCATAAATACCTTCTATATCGTCTTTTCGTCTTTATGTGATAGTATGCATCCTGAAAGTCTATGGAGCACATCCAGTCATTCTTGCCCAGAAATGGGAGAATGGACTGAACCATGACCATTCAAAACTTGGTCCATCAAACTGACTTGTTCAAGTTGCTGAGATCTAAAATTGGTCTCCAGTCCCCTATTTTCTTTGGCACTAAAAAGAACCTCAAGTAAGTGCCGGATTCCATTTTGTCTGGTGGGACCTCTTGGATGACTCTTTTCTCTAGCAGCTTTTGTATTTGAATTGCTGATTCTCCCCTCTGACTGAGTGGAACATCAGGGATTTTTCTTGAGATTGGAGGCAAAAGGGAAAAGGGTATTATATACCCTCTGGATATAATCGTCTACACCCAAGGAACTTTTGTTATGTCTAGTCAGGCTGTCTGGTACAGGGATAACCGACCTCCTTTCAGGAGTGCTAGTAGGGTCTGTCCATGAAAGAATCTCTGGACCCTTAGTTTTGTGGGCCTCCTCTACTGTGGGAGTGTCACAGACTATTACAGTTCTCTCCTCTGCCCATGGGGGAAGATCCTCCATGTGTGTCCCAGAAAGTACCCTGGGATTTCCTGAACCACATCTTTTGACCACCTCATTGATTTCTTGAAAAGGATCTCGGAGGAGTTGAAAAACATATGCCCACTGAAAATAGGGTATTTCCATTCTTCTCAAACTGGATAAGCTTTCTTTTACTGTGGGGCCAAACAAGGAAGTGTCATCAAAGGAAGCACTGATGAACGATGACTTGATGGGATTCGCAAAATCACATAAGCACATCCAGGCATGTCTCCTGATGGAAATGCCTGAACCTGCTTCCCTTGAGGTTCCTTCAGCTACATGCAAAATAAGCCTCATGGATGAATTTGAAATAGATTGCAGGGCAGCCAACTGAGAAGTCAAGGATGCTTGGACCTCTGCAAAAATGGATCCTGAGAGGATATTTGAAAGATAAGATATCAGTGATAAACTGTACGATCTATATAGAGACAGGAAGAAATTACCAACAATGGTAAGTGAAGATATAAGAAAAACGTACGAGGGAGGAGTAATATGAAAAGTTATTAGAAAATACTAGAAATTATTAGAAAATATAATGTTTTAAAGATGTACATTGAAGAAACTCATCACTTATCTGAAAACAGCTTGAGAGTTAGGCTGACCACATCTTTTCGCAAAAAGCTGCAAGCAAGATCTGAGGTAGTTTAGGGCTGGTTCATTATGGGAAAGGGAACAGATCAAGAGCTTTTTGCTTATCACAAGCTTTAGTAATTGCCGAGTTGGATCCGAGGATTGGATCCAGACCCATCAGTTGAGGATAGAATGAAAACTGACATCATCAGATATAGTTTTTCTTGATGAAATTTAAAAATCATAACTCAAACCATTCTCTCCGGGTACAGAAAAAGACATTATGTCCTTACAAAAACGTTCCATCTGTGTTGTCAATCTAAATTTATTCTTGACTCATGGGTTTGGTTCTGACCCCTCGGAACCGACTCGGCCGTTATACATATCTCGCACCAGCCAATAACTCTCAAGCTAAGGCTCTACCCGCAATACCCCTCTTGCCATTACCACAGATCGAGTTTGCAAAGAAGTAGAGAAAATACAGAAGCCCTGTCTAAGGTATAACCCTATAACATCCCAGGACTAGGTCTGATCTTCCCGAAGTCTCTTGGAGGGGGCAAGAGAGTGGCATGTCAAGAATGAATGAATGAAGATCAACAACACAGATAGAACTTTATGGTAAGGACATAACTTCTTTATCTAATGTTGTCAATAACATCCCAGGACTAGGTCCGATCTTCCCGAAGTCTCTTGGAGGGGGCAAGAGGGTGGCATGTCAAGAATGAATGAAGATCGACAACACAGATGGAACTTTATGGTAAGGACATAACTTCTTTATCTGATGTTGTCAATCTTCATTAATTCTTGACTGATGGGACAGTGTCCTCAGCTGCTTTTGAACCTGGGTGGCCCTAAGGAAGGGTTCTTGAGTACCACAGAGCCAAAGGATGCTCTTCCCCTGGAGACCATGTCTAATTTGTAATGAGTGATAAAAGTATGATGAGTAGCCCATGTTGCAGCTGCACATATTTCTTCCATAGAAGCCTTGGAATGAAAGACCGCTGAAGTGGAAACAGATCTGGTAGAATGCACCCTCACCGTAGTAGGCAGTTTAAGTCTATTTTGATTGTAGACAAAGGTAACACCGTCTCCGAGTCATTTTGATAAGGTAACCTTTGAAATGGGTTTGCCAGATCTGGGGCCTGAAAAGGATAGAAATAACTGGTTTGATTTTTCTAGAAGATTTTGTTATGTCCAAGTAAAAACGTAATTGTCTGTGGACATCTAGCAGATGCAAAGAGTGTTCACCTTTGTTTGAAAAATCTGGAAAGAAAGTTGGCAAGTCTATAGAGTGGTTAATATTAGATTCTGATACCACTTTGGGGAGGAAGGACTGGTTGGTTTATAGTAAGACGCACTCCTTGTGAAAAATTATGTAAGGATGTTTCACGCATAAAGCTTGTAACTCGTAAATTCTTCTTGCAGATGTGATAGCTACTAGGAGATAGTTTTCCAAGACAAAAACTTGAGGTTGATATTAGCTGCTGGCTCAAATGGCTGTCAAACTAGGCTTTGTAAGATGAAGGTCAAATCTCATGGCGCTACAGGATCTTTGAATGGGGGGTTTAAATGTAAAGCGCCTTTAAGGAAAAATGTGCATAAATGGTGAAACAGCAAGGAATGATCAACAAGTCCATCATGAAAATCAGAAATAGTGGCTAAATAAACCTTAATTGTGGAAGTAGAGACTCCTGATTCAAATAAGGTCACTAAATATTCCAGGATCTTATCAAATGGAGCTGAGAACGGGTCTATACTGTTTGTATAAGACCAAATCAAAAATCTTTTCCATTTGCTTTGGTAAAGCTTTCAGGTGGACAGTTTATGGGAAGCCAGAAGAATCCTTTGTACTGAAGAGGATAAGTTATTTTGACTGGAAATTACTTGCATTGGAGATACCAAGCCATCAGCTTGAGATTTTGGAGATTGGGATACACCAAGCCCTGCGGATGAGATAGCAGGTCCAGAGCCAGGGACAGAATTCAAAGGCGGTGAATCAGATGAGGCCAAAGAAAGGGGAACCAGACTTGGTGGGGCCAATAGGATGCAATGAGAATTTTTCTGCTTCTCAACCGTTAGGCTTTCCTCAAAAACTGGAGAATCAGTGGAACAGGGGGAAAAGCATAAAGAAGTCCCGGGGGCCAATCAAGGAGAACTGCATCCCTCGGGGACTCCCACTGAGGAGGAATTTGGTGGGGCCAATAAGATGCAATGAGAATTTTTCTGCTTCTCAACCTTTAGGCTTTCCTCAAAAACTGGGGAATCAGTGGAACAGGGGGGAAAGGCATAAAGAAGTCCCGGGGGCCAATCAAGGAGAATTCCATCCCTCTGGGACTCCCCTTGAGGGGGAATTAGGGCAAAGTAGCTGCTGCATCTGTTGTTTATCGGAGAGGTGAACAGGTTGCAGCACGGCTAGCCCTAACAATGAAATACCTTCATCGCTGTGTTGTGGTTGAGAGACCACTCGTGAGGCAGGAGAATGCATCTGCTCAACTTGTCTGTAATCAAGTTGGATTTCCCTGCGATACGTGTTGCTACGAGAAAGCGGTTGGAAAAAATAGCCCATTGCCAAATTCTTAGAGCTTCCTCACATAGTGGGTAAGATCTGGTTCCTCCTTGGTTGTTGATATACTAGACCACCGACATGTTGTCTGATTGAACTGCGATCGTCCCCGAAGGAAGGACAGACTGGAATGCTTGTAACACTAAAAGCCCTGCCCTCAATTTTAGGACGTTGATATGCAGAATGGCCTCTTGTGGGGACTAAGTGCCTTCAACAGTCTTTCCCAGATAATGTCCCCCCACCCCATCTGGGAAGCATCCGTGGTCACTATGGCTTTGGACAGCGTGGGAAAAAAGGTGCGACCCCATAGATTTTCTTCTGGCTTCATCCACCAAGATAAATCATCGGATGCATTAGAATCGACCACTCTGAAGCCAAGATCCACTGAAACAGCCTCATGTGATAACTTGCTAGGGGTACTAAGGTTATAGTTGCTGCCATGGTCCCCAAAGTTTGCAGTACCAGGCGAGCAGAAACTTTGTTTTGTGAAATGATGGTTTGAACTTAAATATAGCTTCATTACCCTGTGGAGGGGTAGGGCGGCTATACAGGAGATTGTAGTCAGTCTTCTCCAATGAATTCTAGATCTTCCTTAAGAGTCAATTGTGACTTTTCCGTGATTATTGAAATGCCTAGTGCCTCAGCAAGGTGTAGCATGAAGTCTGTGGAGTTAAGCAGTAGGTGCCTGGAGGGGGTGGTGAGGAGCCAGTCATCTAGATATGGAAACACTCAGAATCCTAGTAGTCTCAAGTGAGCGGTTATGACTGCCATGCATGAGGTGAACACCCTGGGGGCTGTGGTGAGACCGAAGGGCAGTACTCAGAATTGGTAATGACTGGCTCCTAGCCAGAAGTGGAGATATCTTCTGGAACACTTGTCCATCTTTATGTGGTGATACGCATCCTGAAGATCTATAGAACACATCCAATCATCCTTCTCCAGAAAGAGAAGGATGGACTGAACCGTGACCATCTGGAATTTTGTCTGTTGTATAAATTTGTTCAAAAGGCTGAGATCCATAATTGGCCTCCAGTCCCTTATCTTTTTTGGCACTGAAAAGAATCTTGAGTAAAATCCAGATCCTATTTGGTCTGATGGAACTTCTTGAATGACTCTTTTTAGAAGCAGCATTTGGATTTCTACTGTTGCTACATCCCTCTGACTGAGTGGAACATCGAATATTTGCTTTTGAAGTTTTGGAAAGAGATTGAATGGAATATGGTAACCTCTGGTGATAATTTTCTGCACCCAGGTATCTGAAGTTATTGTAAGCCAGGCTGATCGGTGCAGTGAAAATCTTCCCCCGACTGCTTCCAGAGGTAAGCAATCAGGCCTCTTTTAAGGAGCGCTGGTAGGATTGTCCAGAGAATGAATCTCTGGAGTCCTGATTACACAGACTCCCTCTGCCATGGGGAGGATGTCTTCCAGTAGAGTTCCCCCCTCTGCCCTGAGGGAGTACTCACCACATGTGTCGCGAAAAGGTCCTTGGGATTTTTTGAACCACATTTTCCCACTCCTCTGATTCCTAGAATAGGATCATTGAGGAGTGGAAAAACAAACGTCCATAGCAGAAAAAAGAAGTTATGTCTTACCATAATGTTCCATCTGTGTTGTAGATCTTTATTCATTCATTAATGTTAGAACTTTGGTTCCGTCCTCGGAACCGACATGGCCGTTACCAAGCTCACACCAGCCAAAAACTCTCAGCTAAGAACTACCCATAATCTCTTCAGATCAAGTTTTCCCACCCCTGCAGTATAGAAATAATTAAGCAGACAGTATGAGGCTCTGTCTGAGCAAATACCTTAACTAAGGAAATCCTAAAATCCACCAGAAGTCCAGGCAGGGGGAAGGAGGGTGGGAAGTAATGAATGAGTAAAGATCTACAACACAGATGGAACATTATGGTAAGACATAACTTCTTTATCTGATGTTGTAAATCTTTATTCATTCCTTACTGTTAGGACCGAGTCCCCATCTTCTTGAGTGGGTAGCCCTAAGGAAGGATATTCCTGAGCACCATAGAACCAAAAGATGCTTGTTCTCTGGAGGCCAAATCCAATTTGTAATGAGTGATAAAGGTATGAGGTCTTGCCCAAGTGGCTGCTGCTCAGATATCATCCATAGAGGCTCTGGAATGAAAAGCCGCTGAAGTGGCCATCAATCTAGTTGAATGAGTCTTTATTCTGGAAGGTAAGGTAAAGACAGTTTATTGTGATGGCAGATGAAGGTAATGGCATTTCTAAGCCAAGAAGATAAAGTCATTTTGGAAACAGGCCTACCCAATCTGGGTCCTGCAAAGGCCACAAACAACTGATCCATTTTCCTGAAAGATTTAGTTCTGACCAAATAAAAATTAAGTTGCCTATGAACATCAAAGCTATGCAAAAGATATTCCCCTCTATTTGAATGATGAGGGAAGAAGACTGGCAGGTCAATAGATTGGTTAACTGAAAACCCAGAAATTACCTTGGGTAAAAATAATGGGTCAGTACATAGGGACACTCTTTCCCTATGAAAAACCAAGTAAGGTCTCTTGACATTCAAGGCCTGCAACTCAGATACTCTTCCGGCTGAGGTAAGAACTACTAGAAGTAGAGTCTTCCAAGTTAAAAATTTCATATCACATGAATTAGAAGGTTCGAAAGGAGGGCTTGTTAATGACTAAAGCACCAAAGTCAAATCCCAAGGTTCTATAGGGGGCTTGACAGGAGGTTTAACATGTAATACTCCTTTCAAGAAGGTTTTGCACAGATGGTGTGACATAACAGAAGCATTATCAAATTCACTGTGAAAGTTAGCGATAGTTGCTAAATGCACAGTGATTGTTCTGAGGCTCCTGCATGTAATAAGGTAGTCAGGTATTGCAGAATCTTCTGAATAGGCATGGAGTAGGGGGTCTATGTTACGATCTATAGTCCATGTAGAGAACCTAGCCCACTCACTAGAATACATTTTTCTGGTTGAAGGTTTGTGTGAAGCCAGTAGAATCTCACAAACAGGAGATGAAATATCAGGTAGTCTGGCAATCATTGGAAATGGAGAAACCAAGCTGTGAGCTTGATACTGTGGAGGTTGGGGTGAACCAGTCCTGAAGGTGAGATAGCAGACCCTGGGATTGATCTAGGATCCACAATGGGCTGTTAATCAGATGAGGCCATAGGAAAGGGAACCAGACTTGACGGGCCAATAAGGGGCAATGAGGATCACTTTGCTTCTCAACCTTTGAGCTTTCTGGAGGAATATCGGGATGAAGGGAAATGGGAGAAAGGCATACAGCAGACCCGGGGGCCAATCATGCATCACAGCATCCCTCTGTGCCTTCCCCTGAGGGGGGATCAGGGCAAAGTAGCTTCTGCATTTGTTGTTTATGGGGGAAGCAAACAGGTTGAAGCAAGGCCTGTCTCAACGGCGGAAGATCTGATCCACTATTATAGGACTAAGAGACCACTCGTGAGACATCAGTATGTTCCTGCTCAGACTGTCCGCAATAAGGTTGGAACTCCCGGGAATGTGCATTGCTATAAGAAAGTAGTTGGAAGTTGTCGCCCAGTGCCAAATTCTCATGGCCTCCCGACACAGGGGGCAAGACCTGGTTCTGCCTTGTTTGTTGATGTACTGACATGTTGTCTGACTGAATTTCAATAGTCCTGGAAGGAAGGGTTGTGTGAAATGCTTGCAACACTAAGAGAACTGCCCTCAATTCCAAAACATTTTTGTGCAAATTGGCTTCCATGGGAGACCAGGTGCATTGGACTGTCTTTCCCTGGAAATGCCCCCCCCCCCCCCCCCCCAGCAGGGAAGTGTCCGTGGTCACCGTGGCCCTGGGCTGGGGAAGACAAAACAGTCGACACCAAAGATTCGATTCTGGCTTCATCCACCAGAGCATTTCTTTCTTGCAGAGGTTTGTAAGGCATATCATGTGGTTGAGTGGGTGGGTTAAGAACGACCATTATGATGAAAGGAACAACTGTACTAGTCTCATGTGCAACCTCGCCATTGGAATTAAGGTAATGGTTGCTGCCATAGATCCCAATAGCTGTAGAACAAGGTATGCTGGTACAAATGTCTGTGGAAGGAGGACTTGAATCTGCCTTCTTATTTTTGAGAGCCTGTGAGGAGGAAGGAAAGCTTGACAGGATGTTTTTTCGAAGATCGGTCCAATGAATTCTAGTGCTCTTGTTGGGGATATTTGAGATTTGTCCATGTTGATCATGATACCTAAGCGAAGAGCAAGGCCTTGAGTGTAAGAGAGGCTGTGAATGAGAAGATTCTTGGTCGTTGCGGTAAGGAGCCAATCGTCCAAGTATGGAAACACCTGGAATCCTTGTAGTCGGAGATGAGCTACTACGACTGCCATACATTTGGTGGACACCCTGGAGGCAGTCGAGAGACCGAATGGCAGTACCCTGAACTGATAGTGATTGGCTCCCAGCCAGAAGGGGAAAAACCTCCAGGAGAGTTTGTCCATCTTTATATGGTAATACGCGTCCTGGATGTTTATAGAGCACATCCAGTTGTCCTTCCCTAGAAAGGGGAGTATGGACTGTACCGTGACCATCAGGAATTTTTGAGATTTTATGAATCTGTTTAGTAAACTGAGATCCAGGATTGGTCTCCAGTCCCCTGTCTTTTTTGGCACTAAAAAGAACCTCGAGTAAAACCCAGATCCTCTCTGGTCTGGTGGGGCTGGATGAATCTTTTTCTTAGCAGCTTTTTGATTTCTAAGGCTGCTGCCTCCCTCTGACTGGATGGAACATCAGGGATTCGTTTGACGGGTCTGGGAGTAAGATCAAATGGGATATGGTAGCCTCTGGATATTATTCTCTGCACCCATGCAACCATTGTTATGAGTTGCCAGGCCTGTAGGTGCAGAGAAAATCAACCCCCGACTGCTTCCAGAGGAAAGCAATTGGGCCACTGTTCAGGAGGGTTGGTAGGGTCGGCCGGAGAAGGAATCTCTAGTTCCCTGGTTGCGTGGACCCCCTCTGCCCCAAAAGGGGCATCTTCTGGATGAGTTGCCCCCCTCTGCCCCAGGGGGATAGCTCACCACGAGTGTCATGAAAAGATCCTTGGGACTGCTTGAACCACAATTTTCCACACCTCTGATTCATGGAATAGGATCTCTGGGAGTTGGAAAAATGTATGCCCACAGCAGACAAGGTCTTCCTGTCCTTCTCACTAAGTGACAGTGTGTCTCTTACTTTGGGACCAAAAAGGGAAGATTCGTCAACAGGTGCATTGACGAAGGAAGATTTATAGGGGTCCATGAAATCACACAAATGCATCCAAGCATGTCGTCTCATGACGATGCCTGATGCAGCTGCTTGAGCTGCCCCCTCGGTGGCGTGAGATATCAAGCACATTGAGGAGTTCAAGATGGATTCCAGGGTAGCCAGCTGAGAGGCAACAGTGTCACGCACCTCGGCAGGCAGTACCCCCGCCAAAGAGTCAGACGTTTCCGATATTAGGTCTCTTTGGAAGTAAGTAAAGTGTACCAGATAGTTCAGCGATCGAATGGCAAAGGTCGCTGAAGCATAGGCCCACTTACCCAGTCTGTCCATAGCCTGAGACTCCTTGTTCGGGGGATGGACAGTGGAACTATCTTCTGCCAGTTCCCTCTTGGTGGCCACCGGCACGACCATGGAATCAACTACTAACTGCTTTGACCAACTGGGTTGGTCTTCAGGGGTGGATAAAATTTTGTCCGGCCTCCAGGGGACAGGTTCTATGTTGTCCGGGGCCTTCCAGGCATGCTGCACAATCAGCTGAACAAGCTCATCCGCAGCTGAGGTCACCCAGGAAGTAGATGGCTGATTAGGGGGTTAAGACAGCTGCATGCTAGACGCGGGTTCTGGTGTTGATGCCATTGGTGCTAACTGCGAGCCTGTTGAGGCAAGGACACTCTCCATCACTTGGAAACAGGCCCACCTGAAGAGGGATGGGAT
Organism: Protopterus annectens; assembly: GCF_019279795.1. Lineage (NCBI taxonomy): Eukaryota > Metazoa > Chordata > Ceratodontiformes > Protopteridae > Protopterus > Protopterus annectens. The sequence continues at coordinate 1,152,542,331 of NC_056739.1, forward strand.
CCGGGAACCGAAAAGTACAACCTCAGAACCAGGGTCACACCCCGCCTTGAGGAGCCCACCTCCAGGTGAGGAGCTCAGAGAGGACCGGTAGCTGCTGATGGAGTCATAGCCATAGATGGCACCAGCAAAACATATGCTCCAAACTAGGAACCACAGTGTCGACAGCCCAATCACTGCTTCGAGAGGGCACCAGTTCCAATGGAGCAGTTGCTCCAATAGTAATCGGTGCCGACAGGGGAACCGCTGCAGTCGGAGCTGAGACAGTATGCACTGGGGTGGTCATCGGTACCAAAGTCTCCAGGACCTGGGAAGAGGCTGGAGGAGGGATATACTGGTGAATATGCCATGGAAGCTTCCATTCCAAGGGGGAAGGAAGACTTAGCAGGGGTGGGCAGTCCTCTAGCTGCCAAAAGCTGGTCCACAACCCTCACTACATCTTGTTCTGAAAGACTCCTGGTGGATCTGAAGGAAGCTGTCTCTCGAGAAAGGCACTAAACTGGTGTCCCAAAAAGGGGTTATAAGTGGGAGAATATCTGGTTCTGGGAAGGTGTTCAACCTTTGGAACCGATGGAGTCATTGCCTGTGGATAAGTATAAGATATCGGCACCATGGCCAGGGATGGTGCCGATGCGGGTACGGTAGTCAAAGCAGGTGTCAAGACCAAGGACAGCACCGAGGAGGATGGTGCCAAAGTTGGTACAGTGTTAGGAGTCAAAATTAGGGGTGGCACAGAGGGAGAAGACATGGAGCCTGGTGCCGAAGTAGTCTACACCGAAGGCGCGGGAGAAGCTCGGTGTTGACTCCGTTCCAAGGAGGACGGAGATGTAGGAACCGAGTGACTCCATTTCTCTTTATGTTTTTTAGTCTTAGGAGGTGGTGAGACCTCCGTCCCAGAAAGAGCCTCCGAGAAGGGAGCTTTCATCATAACCTTCAAAATTAACTTGTTCTTACGCTCAGCCAAAGTCCAACTGCTGAAGCTTGAGCAAATATCACATGAAGCATTAATGAGGTCAAAGCCCAAATAATATACAGACCAAGCATGACCGTCTGAGTTGAGCATCTTACGCCCACACTTATCACACTGTTTAAATCATAATTTAGCTTTTTCAGACATCATGAAAAAGGACACACTAGTGATAAGATAAACACCAAAAACAACAATAGAGAGAAGAGTTTTTTGGGTTTTTTTTAGCAGAAAAAGGTGTGGAGTACCAACAATGATACTTAGAAATACCACAAGTGGTAGGAAAAGGGCCTACCAAAGGTAGGAGAGAGAGACAGTACCAACAATGGTATAAAGAAACTACCTAAGGTAGAGGGTAGGATATAGAAAAGGTATATATGTTTACAGATGAAAAGAAGATACATATGGTAAACTGACTAAGAAGAGGTACTGAAATAGATAATCACAAAAAATGCTACACTTAGCTTGAGAGAGAAGGCATGGCACATCTAACGAGCAACGTAGAAAACAAGATCTAGAGAGACTATGAGAGGGGCATTACGGGTAGGTCTTAGCTGAGAGTTTCTGGCTGGTGCAAGCTTGGTAATGGTGATGTCTGTTCCGATGATGGAACTGAAGTCCTAACAGTAAGGAATAAATAAAGATTTACAAATCAGATAGGCCTTTCTCTCCTCCTCACACCTGGCTATCATGTCTCTAACTTTTGGGCCAAACAAAGAGGAGCCATCAAGCGGAGCATTGACAAAGGAAGACTTGAAGGGTTCCGCAAAGTCACACAAGCGCATCCAGGTGTATCACCTTATGGCAACATCTGTACCTACTGACCGAAACCTCCCTTTGGCTGCATGGGTGATAAGCTGCATGGACGGCTTTGAAATTGACTCCAGGGTGGCAAGCTGCTAGGCAACTTTGTTCCGAACCTCATCATATACAGCTCCTACAAGGGTGTCCGAAAGCTCAGTTATCAGATCCCTTTAAAGTCTAGTAAAATGTGCCAAGAAGTTCAAGAACCTAATAGTGAAGGTTGATGACAAAAAAACCCACTTCCCAAATCTGTCCATTGTCCTAGGCTCTCAGTTAGGGGAATGGACAGTAGAACTCTTACCTGCGAGTTCCTTTTTAGTGGCCACCACCGTGGCATTCACTGCTGGACCTTTCATCCAATGGGGCTGATCTTCTGGGACAGTTAAGATTTTATCTGGTCTCTGAGGAATGGGCTCTACAGAATCAGGAGCCTTCCATGCCTGCTGAACAATCAGCTTAATTAGATTGTCAGACGATGGGGTCACCCAGGAAGTAGATGGGTGGACACAAAAAGCTTGCAAGAACATAGATTCCTCAGAAGATGGGTTTGAGGGCTTCCAATCACCCCTCTGTTTTAATATTTCCAGGATGTCTCCAAAGGAGACATCGTCACGGGGTGATCGGGGGAACCTTCCCCTTCATTGTAATCTGTGTCTTTGGTGACTGATTCTTCTGGAGAATCAAGGTGCTTCCTCTTGCATGTCCTTTACAGGGTGGCTCTTCAGGGGGAAATTCTGAAGAAGACTTTGAAGTGGGGGGACCCTGAACAGGGGTGTCTTGCAGCTCTTGTGCTCACTGTCCAGATGTAGTAGACTGTGACAGCTGTGAGCCAGAGGATACGAAACTATGGCACTCTGATAAGGAAGGAGCTAGCTGTGAGCCTGCTGAAGCCAAAACTCTTTCCATGATCTGGAAGGCAGGCCGACCTGAAGATGGATGGGAACCCAAAACTGAGAAAGACAACATCAGAGCTGGGGTCACACCCCACTCACATGAAGTGCCATCCAGAACAGGAACCAGGGAGGGCTCAAAACCAACAAGGTCCTGAGAGCCAAAGATGGCGCCATAGGAACAACCAGAACCATACTAAGGGTCTCGGAACCGACAGCCGAGCCACGTTCCCAGGTATGCAACAGATTCAAAGGATCCAAAGACAACAGAGATGACCTGGTGCCGAGATGAGATCCACTGTCGGCACAGAGGTGGATGGTACTGGGAACATGAAAGTGGAGGGTTCCAAACCTTGGAAGGAGGTTGAAGGAGGATAAACTGGTGGTGTCCTTGGAGAGTAAGCCTTGGCTTCAGGAGGGAGAGAGTTCTCCGTGGGTGTGGGAAGAACCCTGGCTTCAAAAGCTGGACTACCAATTTAACTACATCTAATTCAGATAGACTCCTGGAAAAATGGATCAACATTCCCGAAGGGGACTCAGGCCTATCCACAAAGGGGCTGGGGAGTATTACTGGTTCAACTTTCAGCACCATCAGTTGCTGTGCAGAAGGGGAAACCAGTACCGAATGAGAAGAGTATGACGCTGGTGCAGAAACTATTGTTGGTGCAGAAGAGGTTGTAGGCACCAAAACAGTGGTCGGTGACAAAGTAGTCTGTATCAGTTCCATAATCACTGGTACTGAAGAAGTCGGTGCCAAAGGTAAGGTGCTGATTCTGTCAGTTTGGCACTTTGGCCTTCAGTTCTGAGGAGGCAGATGGAACCTGCAATTCATGAGACTTTGCATCATGTGCAGATGGTGAGGTCGGCACAGAATGGCTTTTCTTTCTTGTGTCTGGCTTCCAGGATTTAGAAGATTCAGCCTTAGAGAGGGCTTCACTAAAAGAACATTTCAACAAGCCTTTCAGGATGAGCTTGTTTTGTCTCTCCGCTAAAGTATGGGCACTAAAGCCCTGACAAATTTTACATGTGATGTCCAGATGTGGGGCACCCAAACAATATACACAAGAAAGATACCCATCTGAATTCGGCATCTTTCTGCCACAGTCTTGACACTGCTTGAAACCGAATGTCCCTTTTTGTTTCTCTGCCATATTAATTTCTCACTTGCACACACACAAACAGGCAAAAAGGAGAAAAAAAATAGAAAAAGGAATTTTTTTTAAGATCTACCAGCAATGGTATACCAGAAATACCTGAAGGGTAATAATAGAGAAAGGAAAAAAGATACCAACGGTAAAAAAAAAAAAGGGAAGGCCTGTTACCAACAATGGTAAACTAGAATTACCTTACAGTAAGAGGGTGGGTAGAATACAGTAGAAAACAGTCAAACACTCACAAATAATAGCGAGACTATCAGAGAGGAAATACAAGTAACTTTTAGCCACAAAAACACTAGAAAAGCACTACATAAAGAACTAAATAAAGCACTTAGCTGAGAATATCAGCTGACACGTCCAATTTTCAGAGCGTTAAATGAAATCTGAGATTTCAACAACTGAATACAGTCAATCACAGTACTGCTACCATATAAACAACAACAAAAAATGTCAGTATGTACAAGACAATCCATTAAAACTTCCACTTGAAGAAATAGTAGCGATGTCATGTCTAACCCTTGAGAGGAATAACAAAATAAAGCAAACATCAAATCTATGCTTCAAAAAATGCTTCAAAAAAAAAATATCTACTGCTTGCTACTAAGCTGCTCTTTCCTTCTAAGCTGATGTTAGTTGTGGAACTTCGAATAGACACATAATATCCATAAAAATCAAATACCAATCAAAAAAAATATTATGAGCACAGCCATATTTCAATTAACATTCAAATTCATTTCAAAGAACAAATAGTGCAATTTAACCTTCACCCTTTTCTTTCTTATCATTCTAATTTACCTTTCTTTCTGTTCTTCCACCCTCTACTACACACACACTTTTCCCCTTCCCCCTTCCTTCACTGAGCAGTCATACTTCAGTATATCGGCCCCCCAAAGTCATCCTCATAATGCCCATCTGCATCTGCATCCTCACTTTTATCAAAAAAGCTATATATTTATTATTAAAGATATCCTAGTAGCTCAACAAAAAAAAATCCATCTCCATAGCTAAAAAAACATTCTACTCCTGAAAAGAAGTGGAAATATCCAGGAGGGGTCTTCCTTCTCAATGGAACGTTAGGCATCCATGGGAACATGAATGATATTGAGGAATTCCCCCTTATTTTTAATGATATGGAGGTTTTATTGCAGAGCATGCAATGTGGTAAATCTTTCTTAGCTGTTCCTTATGTAAATCTCACCCTTCATATAACCAGCACTTTCTCCCCCTCACCCTTTTTTCCACAGCACTTTCTCCTGAACAAGTTTGTTTTGCATTCTCTACATTCTCAATCAGCACTCCCACAAAAACAAAAAAATTTTGTGGTGGATTGGAATAAAAAAAAAAAAAACTGAAAAAATTTGCAAAATGACCACACTGAAAACATTTTCAGACACCCACAAAATCAAATTTCATTCAGACCATAAAAAACACATTAACTGTCCATGCATAACGCATATAATAACATGTATATAAAATTAACTATGTTAAAAGAATCCATAAAATACATGCATTAGTCCAGATCTGCCATTAGTCAAAATCATTAAGCCAGATGTACCAAAATCTGCCATTTACAAAAATCATGTACACTAAAACACGAAAAGAAAAATATTGCTGTTTCAAATTCAATCAAAACATATGTCTTTTTTTCTCGCGACAGTGGTCCCAAAATAAAATATACTTATTCCCTTATTGAGTACTTAGCTTTGCTTACAGATCAGTTACCTTAAATCCCAATTTTAGAAGAAGTTTAATACACAAATGAATGATCAATCTCAGATCTTAGAATTTTTATCTGCTGGAACAAAACAAACAGTTCTTTAATCCACTTTTGCAGCCAGCCAAAGTAAGTATAACTCTGATAGCATATTCTCACTTAATGAAAATGGAAGAAATTCTATGATGCAGCATCAGGTGCAGCAAAAACAGAAGATACTCCCCCAAATGCAGACAAATCATTCATGCAGCATCTACCCAAAAGAAACCTTTGTGACTCAGTGAATGACCTTCATTAAAGTAAGTCTAGAGAAACAGTATAATTTGAGTGTGACTTCCCCAGAGAGTTTCTATATCTAAAGAAAAACACTCTACTCTGCTGCAGAAAACAAGTCACCATCTAAAGGCAACAACAATACACTTTGCTAATAATGCAAGCTCCTATCTAGCTATCTAACTTTGTTTTGTCTCATTGCCAGAATTTCTATCCTAGTTCTTGGTAAGAGACTTAGTTTCCTACCAAATGGTACTATCCCTAAATAATAATAATACCCTTGTATAAATAAAAATAAATACTGTGTTTGTCTGTTACTTGGCACTGTGTATGCACAGTTCTGTTTCAATAAAAATCAAACAATACCATCTTGCTAATGGAAAAAAGTGACAGTAATGCATTTTACAGTGCTGTAAAAGAGTAACAAATGTTGCATATGACACACCGGAAGGAATGCAAAATATATACATATGTATGTGTATATATATATATATATATACATCACATTTGAGTTGGAGGAATGTGGGCAGTTTTATAGATATTAAGCATGCTCAGCAAGACAATAAAAGAGTTACTGTTACCGAGCAGCTGCAGTGGTGCAGCGGTTAGCATTGCTGCCTCACAGCAAGAGGTTCTCCGGTTCGATCCTGGGCTAGGGTGCCTTTTGTGCAGAGTCTGCATGTCCTACCTGTGCTCACGTGGGTTTCCTCCAGGTGCTCCAGTTTCCTCCCACATCCCAAAGACATGATGTCGGTGGATTGGATACTCTAAATTGGCCTTAGGTGTGAGTGCGTGCATTTGTGTGCCTTCTGTGGAAGGTTGGACACCGGGCTGACAACTGGACACTGTAAAACTCCACTGCCAATCATGAGAGGACAGGTGATCCGCTGTTGCGACCCCTAATTGGGAAAAGCCAAAAGAAGAAGAAAAGAGTTACTGTTACCACTCAAGGTGATCAGTCACTGTGCTCCCCGAGATACTGCTGGCAATGAGTAAAAGTAGACACCTATGCAGAGTATTGTCCCTCTTTTGCTGATATAGGAAGGAGCCATGCAAACCACTGTTATTGTCAGCATGCAGTTCTTCATCTCCAGTTCTTTTCACTAGATGGTCAGGATTACCATATTCACTAAAGCGAGTTGGGAAAGGTATACATCCTGAGCTAAACAGCATTTCTGGCTCCTGCAATTAGGAATATTTGTAATATCTGCATATGAATGGAACTATCTTAAGAAAGTTAGCTGTTGCAGTGAAGAGTGAGGTATCGGTTACAAGTTTGTCTAATCTAATACATCTGCACTACAAAAGTCACAGCATGAGATGTACATTCTGAGTTACTGAAGACTGTTGATGCAGATTATAGAAAATGTAATACATTTCATATTTTTTACACTGCAATAATATAAATGGCCGCAGTAATATAAATCTGCAGGCAGGCAAGTAAGCAAGCATGCATACACAGATGGTAGTAAAAATGGCACAGAAAGGATGCATGTATCATGCACGTAACCTGACTTGTACAGTTTTGCTTCTTCCGACAGATATGAATATTACTAATATTTGCAAATCTACATAAATATCTCAAGAATGGCAGTCATACTATCAGAAAGAAAGGCAACATCTGCAAGCTAATAAACTATTTTAACTGCAAACACTTAATAATGGCTATGTAAGATGCACATCTCCTGATATACTGAAGATTGTAAAAGGCTAAGGCAAATGTTATCTGCTGTCATATTTTCTTTAATAATGCATTAATTGACATGATAGCAAGAATATCTGCATGCACACATAGGATGGTAGTTAAAAATCACACAAAAAAGAGGAAGATAGCATGCACATACTCTGGGTTACACGGTTTTGTTTTTCCACCACAGTTCTGAACATTAACAATACTTGCATATTACTAACAGCAGTTCAAAAATGGCCTCCTCACTAATAGACAACAAGTTGGCATGTGGAGGGTTACATGATCTAGTGTGTGCACAAAGTGAAACAATCACTACAAGATGCAGAGGACATATGTAATTAGAAAATGTTTGTGGAATGTTATTAAAAATATGAACTAATTTCCACATAGTTATCAGCAATGTACAAATGGAGAGTATTAGTGTTCTGCTGAGGCGGGTCTATGCAAACTGAGTGTTAGACAAAAATTGATAGTAAGGAAGCTTAATAAACTGATAGCAAGGACAGTTGGTTAAATGACCATAACTGAAGATAATATTAAAAAGTTATACCTCACAAAGTTTTAACAATATTCTGATATTAAGACTAATCTCATAAGTGGTAGTCCACTGGAACCAGATGGCATCTGCATACTAAATACGTTTAGTAGGGATGGATGCAGAAACAATCACTGTGGGACATGGAGGGCGGAGTTACTGAGTGTTTGCAAAAAAAGTTAATGAATATACTTATTATATTTAATATTTATGTTAATAATGCAAAGACAAGATATGCAAACAGCATGTGTTAGTAAAAAAAAAAAAAAAAAAAAGTTTCTAAAACATGGAACATAAAACAAAGACATCCAGAGTTGTTGTTAGTCTTTCGGTGCCACAGCAGAACTCCGGTCCGCTAATGATTGGCAGTAGATTTTTACAAAACGCTGAGGTGCCAGCTCGACGCACAACCTTCAACGAAGGCACGCCCATTTATGCACGCATGTCTTTCGAACACTACCCAACCGCGGGGAGGACATGCAGACTCCACACAGAAGGCACTCCCAAGCCCAGCCGAGAATCGAACAAGAGAACCTCTTGCTGTGAAGTAACAACACTACCGCCGTACCACCGCGGCATCAAAACATAGACATCCAGAGTATTTTATACTCTGGAAAACAAAGACATCCAGAGTATAAAGTTTAATAAAAAAAGGCAGCTAATAATACTAGCAACAACTTTGTATCCATTTCAATACCATATAAGATGTGTGACCTACCGGCTGAATGACATGACACAGCAGACTGTGTTAAGAGTGACAATATCAAGAATTAGAAAAGTAAAGTACAGTTGTGTAAGTAGCACTTACCCATAACAGTAGATGTTTGACTTTCTCACTACTGCAGTAGCACTTAGGCTAAATCAGTTCTTTCCCACCTAAGGAGGGGGGGTGGCATGATATTGGTGCACAACACTGTCAGGAAGATGGAAAGGTCATTCTGAAGAGGAAGATTGAGAGGATAAGAGAGAACCCATGCAGCAGACTATATGTACCATCTACTCTTCATAAGCAGTTTTCACAGAAAAGCTTGTGGATCCATGCAATGAATTACTGGAATGGGTGATGAAGAAGGAATCAACAGAGGAATACAGATGTCATGTCACAGGTAGGAATATGGCTATGGATGGACAACAGACAGAATGTTAAGACAAGCAAAAGTGGAGACTAGTTAGTCTATTGTCTTCTTTTGTCACTAAATAAATGTTGTGAAATATCTGAGCAAATCTCCTATGATATTCCATAAAAGGTTTGATCAATATGTAACTGCTGTATTTTCCTATAGGATCAATGTGCTAAATACCATTCTGTCTGGCATCCACTTTTAATATGACCAACTAATCCCCATCAAAATACTTCAGTGTCCATGCTTCATTTGCAAACCTTTTAAGCACTACAAAGCATCTTTCTTATTCTGGACTCCAGCAAACTGGAATATAACGTTCCAATAGATTTCTTAGTGGTAAACGTTCTTCTAACAGGGTTAGAATAAAAAAATAAACTGATGTAGTACATCACTCCTAGAGATCTCACAACAGCCTGTGTATCATCATGCTGACATATATGCACTATGGCTACTACTTTCCCTAACATCTTGTTTCAAGCCTTTGATGATAAATATGACATATGTATTTCAGCTCTGTAAATGACTTCACAGATGCCTATATTCACCTTAACATTACTCTAGTCACACCTTTTCAGTAACTTAGTCACTCTTGTATCATGCTGTTCCTTGATCTGGTCTCACGTCAGTATAAAATTAATCATATTAACAGCATCTTCAAATCCTCTGATTATCTGTGCAACAGCTGTCTGAAACATCTCACGCATTGATGAAATATTAAATGGAAATATACCTTCCCAAAGGTGAATTAAATGTATATAGCTTGAAACCTTCCTCATAAAGCTCCATTTTTTTGGAACATCAGACATGTTTGGCTGCACAAATTAGATAATGTTCTATTTTTATAGCTTTTTCAATTCTTCTAAAGTGCACATATATGATTTTATCAGATTTCACCACAGAGCTGCCACATTTATGTTTTCTGACTGTCAAGACTTTAGTCCAAGCTACTGCTTCTACGTTACTCTAGTCACAAACACTCCTGAAATAGGTACAAGTGGCAACAGATCTAGTATAGTAGACCATAAGGATATGTTTTCCAGATTCATGCCTCTCTAAAAATCATTTATCAGATGTAGGAAAAAGAATTCTATAATATCTCTGTTAGGGATTAACAGAATTCCTCTACGCAAATATGATGATGGATGGGACATTGGATCACAGTACTGAGTTTTGCTGTTGAATTTGCAATGCTTTGTGGATGTGCAAATGGAGAATGTCAGACATAACTGCAGGAGTATGGCATAATACTGGAAGGCATAAGCTAAAACAATTTCCACACCATTCTTTATGATACAACAGAAGAGGTTCTGCTAAGATATAGATGCAAATCACATAGTATATCAGTTGCAACATAATACTGTCTAATACCAAATTATTTAAAACTCATCTGTATATGCCAATACACTTGCTAATGAGGTGAAATACCTCTGTGCTGGTTGGATGGACAATCTTCTGCAGTAGTGAAACAACTAAAGTAAAAGAACAGCATTTAGTTGTTCAAAGATATTGCTTTTTAACATATTTAAACATCTTAATCAATACCACAAATTCAGTGAAGAGAAAAAGTTAAACCATGTGACAACAGTGCTGAAGACATGGTGCATTCAAATTCACTTTCATAAGTAGCTCTCTGCAGAATGAGTGCAGGCCATGCAAACAAATGAGCTGTGAACACGAAGGATTTAAGAATGCCATCTGCATATAGAGCTTACTTCAGCACAAGTCTCTAGATGAAAAAGTAACTATGTTGAGCTAAAGTTGCCATTCAAGTGTATAATCATGACCTCTGTAACCAGCATAAATTCCAAGGTGAGAACAGATGCCCTTACCTTACAAGTTTCATAGTCTTTACGGATGTAGTGTAGGTGTATAAGCCAGTTCCGTCTCTCCAAAATTGGAAGTTCTGGGGCTGTAAAAAAAAAAAGAAAACTTGGATATAATCCAGCAAAACACCTTTTCTACTTTTTCTTTTGAATTTCCCACAGTAAATATCAAATTGCAAAATGCAAACATCTAAATAATTTGTTGCTAGTTTAAGTTGTTGAACTCTACATCAGAAATTTAAATGACTCTGTTGCTGTCTGCTGTCAAGGTATAATGCAAGTCATTGCCATTATCTCCATTTCAAATACATGCCAGTGTTGTTTGCCTATTACAGTTACTTTCATTGTGAGAAAACACTTAGGTAAGACATACGATGACAGGTCTATTACTTGTCTGATACTGCAGCCATTCATATGTGGCATTTTTAATACCAACAGCTCTGCATCAATAACTCAGATTATAAAAAGCACATGAGAAAGTACTAGTTCTGGATCAATGATTCAGAATTTGAAAACACAGTACAGAAAACTTAAATGAGAAAGTACTACTGTATGCGGTATTCATCATAATACAAAATGACAGAATCTTCTTCAGGTCTTCAAAGTGGTTCATATTCATTGGCATTATATACTAGAAATAATTAGAATTCAACAGTAAGACATTAATAAAAATGTGAAGACCAGAGTTATGACTCAAACTATCTTTTCATCACCATCGAATGTCAAGCTGGTATACAAACATTTAAGTGGATGTAATAGCTAGCACATATACTACATTTTTTCCCTTTAAAATATGACCTACAGTAAAATCGCATTACCATGAGCAGGGGTCATTAGTTAAAGGCATATATTTCAGACTAGTCTTTCAAATGCCCCATATCATTTAATTGTAGTTGCCATAACTGATTTTCAACCAACATCCATGAGCACCAGTTGTACGTCATTTTTTTATATAATTTTTTTTTTTTGCACAATGCTGTCACACAGCACTTCCATACTACTTAGCTCTGCTTATCTAATGTAGCTTTCAGTACACATTTTAGTGCCACACTACTGTTGCTCAATTAAAATTCCTTTCTGAGCACCCCTTCAAGGGAGCTGTTTGTAAATGCTTTAGGAATAATAGATACATTCTAAAGGGCTTAAAATTCTAGAAATATTTGTCTCCCAACTGCTTTCCCTTGCCATTTAACTCTTGTTACACATGTGTTCTCGCCTCACTGTCTAGGCCTATATCTGTAATCTCCGTTTTTTTACTCACTTCCATTTGATTTTTTTTTCAAGGAAATTTTAAATCTTTAAACCTTTATGAAGCAATGTAATGCAGCCAGACTGTATTTTTAAACCTTTAAGATGCACTTCAATGTAGCCAGACTGTACTGCAACCCATGTAAACTGCTAAAACCTAATGCAAACCTGCTTCTTTAATAGAAATATATAATAACTGTATAACATTATACTTTATAAAAATGTCTAATTGTACACAAAATTTTTAAAGTTATGCAACTATGTAAACCTAAGTCACAATCATATCTGAAGTGCAGAGGTTAAGTTTATCTCTACTACTTATTGCATCTGAGCCCAGGTCACGGCTGAAAAGGCTCTGTGGACCAATATAACTACTCAGTTATCTAACAGTTAGTAAGTAGGTAAATAAATAAATATACCAAGAATAGAAATATCCTTATGGGAAATTCTCTCAGGTACTCAGGATTAAGACCCCACTGCGCTTGGAACAGTGACATGGCACTACTAACAGAACTACTGTTTCAGTCACTTGGTGGTGTCACTTCACTAACTATCCATCTCTGATCAAAGGTTTGGTCTGTCATTCTTCTTGAAATGCAGAAATGTTCTCATCACTTTCTTGGACTGGTCGTGTTCAGTGGTCTGGCGTAGACTGTCATTCCTTCTGGTGTGCAAAACAGTTTGACTGCCATCCTTTAAAAATTAACATGCTCATCTGTTCCTCTTTTAAGACACACAGGTCTGGCTATGCAAGCATCTCACTGTTAGGATTAAAGGAGATTTTCATCAGGGTAAATGACAATGCTCACTAACTCTGTGGTATCCTCTTGCACATCAGGTGCATCACTTCCATAGACACAGCTGTCTAGTAACTGGCTGTAGACAACATGCTTAATATAGGCCATTTGCCAGAATTAACAGCCTCGGGCTAGCATTTTTACCTATGACAAAAATTCCCAGTTGCTCTTTTATATTATAATACTGTGCTTTGTAAGACTGTCTTTGCACATCTTTGTACATCGTTTCACTTAGTCCCATATGGAATGCAGTTTTCTGTTTAAGAATTACATGGCATACTAATCTGGTTGCATATATGGCATTATGATAAACAGAAAGAAACTTGTCTTGCAGGGGCCTACCACAGGAGCTCAAAAAGTTTTCTTCCATTTTTTCTGCAAATATTTTTAATTCAGTTCATTTCAGAGCTGCACACATAAAAGGTTTAATATTACTTTGCATCACTGGTGTCATACATTCATATGAACTGAACTGTATACAGAAATTACTGACAATCTGTTCAGTCTGTTCACACAAGAAATTTCTTGTAAATATTCCTAACAATGACATTTTTCAGTCATTATTGTCTGTATACAGAATACAATCATAATTATTTTTGCACATTGCAAGTGATTGTTCCCAAGAATACATGATGCATTTCTGGACTATCTGACATCCATAAAAAGCCTTTTGTCTAAGATGTCTGTTTCTGTGTGAGTAACCCATAATTAGTGTAAAGCTATGTACAAAATGTGGTTGAAGCTCTTTAGTCCTAAGGGCCCTTCTGTCTCCTTTGGTGAAGTTAGGATCAGCTTTAGATAGTAACCTTGAAGTACACCCTGTGGAGGTCTCTGTAAATTCAAGGAGTTTAACTGACAAAACAGTGCCATTTCATAAGAAGCACCACAACAAGCCAGCATAACTGGAAAAGCCAGATAAAAATAGGTACAGACCTGTCTGATGCAATCATTTCTTTTGATTTCTTTGTAGAAGAAGTTGGAGGAAGTATATGTTCTCTACCCATTTCCTTTAAGGCTGGTTGTGAAGCAGTAACTCTAATAAATGTGGTACAAATGAGAAGTTTCATAAAAACCTATGGACAAATCACAGATAAAATCTCAGGCTTGACATGTTCTGAGACCTAGGTGCTTGCAGCCTCTACCTTCTGTGATTAGCATACCCTTTCTGTCCATTACAAACCCAGAGTACACAAGCTCATCTATGAAAAAGTTTCTCTTTCTAATCTAAGCTTGTACTCTTTTAGGCTGTCTAAGACCTTTCATAAGTTATCTAGGTGCGCTTTGTCATTCTTCCTCTGTGACAAGGATAACAGCTTAGTAAGCTGGCTCCATGTTGTAGAGTGATGGGGCACTGACTCCAACCCAGGTGTCTCAAAGTGTATCCCTAAAGAGTTAGCTGGGGGGAACAGGACAGAGCAGCATTTTTTTACCAGCTCACTTATCCCAGGGGAAAGCCCAGCTTTACAGTCAAGGAGTAACAACAACAACCAGACCAATTTACAGTAAAGCAGGGCACTGTATATGTGTAAAAACTCATTGAGATCTGGGAAGGGAAAAAGTGTACAACATTCCCAAAAAGCCCTCCACATCTTTCCTGATGGCATTGGACCAAGCTACCTTAATCTCCTTTGCACATACTTCCTCCAACTTCTTGTACAAAAGATTTCCCTGACTGGGGCTCAATTCAAAGGAGTAATAGATGCTCGAGAAAGTGGATTATTGAGAAGAGGCTCCAGCATGTATCAGCTGATAGCACAAAACTGTGGTAGGAACAACAACAAGGAAGTCCTGGGAGTATCTGATCCATTGCTTGCTACCCAACACTACACAGACACCTTTTCAAAATTAGTCTGTTACATTGGTGCATTCACAGGTTTATAGTCTAGTACTAGGCTAGCTGCTCATGCAGGCTATTTTAAGACAAGCTAATTTCCCTCCAAAGGTGAGAATCAAACCATGTACCTTGTATTTGTGGGGTGAACATTTTAACCATTTATTTTATTCCCTTTATTTTAATCAGAACTCTAGAACTTCTTGCTTATTATGTTCACTATGTATCTTGGGTATTAATAAACAAGATACTTTAAAAAAACAAAAAACAAACATTATGTATTCACCATAACGATGCATATGTGTTGTCTATTTTCATTTATTCTCAATTGATGGTTTTGGATCCAACCTCAGATACAACTCTGCCGCTTTTACCAGATTCTCGGATTGAGCTCCTCCCTTTACCCACAATGCTCCACTAACTTAACATACCTCAGGATGAGTATCATGGTTAATACTATAAGGACTCTAAAGATAGAGATAATAGAGATAAAACTGGAAGTCAAGCAAGGAACAACAGTTCCAAAGTATTATCCCATAGGTCTCTCCAGAAGTAAGGGGAAGAGGTTAGGAGGGCAGCAAGTTGAGGAAGAATGAAAATGGATAACATGGATGCATTGTTATGGTGAGTACACAAAAGTTGTACCTGATGTTGTCATTTCCAATCATTCCTCAACTGATGGGACAGAGTCCCCAGCTAGATGAATCTTGGGTGGACCTCATAGAAGGATATTTCTGAGTACTGCAGAGTCAAGGGCAGTTCTACTTCTAGAAACCAAATCCAACTTATGAGCAATAAAGGTATGAGCACTGGACCAAGTGTCAGTGGCACAAATATCACCTACTGATGTTTTTGTTCAAAAAGATGAACAGGTGGCCATAGACCTTGTGGAGTGTGCTTTAGGGAGCTTAGTTAAAGACAGCCCTCTGTCTGTAGATAAAGGATATACATTCAGTTAACCATTTGGCTAAGGTTACTTTAGAAACTGCTACGCCTAATTTGTTCCATCAAAAGGATACTAACAATTGGTCAGCTTTCCTGAAACCTTTGGTCTGATGGAGATCGAATTGAAGTTGCTGTGTACATCCAAAATGATGGAGTATATATTCTCCCTTATTATAGAAATTTGGAAAGAAAACTGGGAGTTTAATTACTTGATTAATATGGGACTCAGGAGCCACCTAAGGCAAGAAAGGTTGGTGCATAAGGAAATCCTTATAAAAAACAGGTAGATTTGGAGGAAAGAGCCTGGAGTTCGGATACTCATCTAGCTGATGTAATAGCAACTAGAAAAACAGTTTTCCAGGATAAAAACATTTAAGTCTTTCTTCGCTGAAGGTTCAAAAGGACCTTGGGGTAGACATTGAAGCAGGATAGCTAAATCCCAAGGAGGAGTAGGGTCCTTTCAGAAAGGCCTTGCACAACTTAGAAGAAGCTAAGGAAGGATGATTTTCACTTGAATGAAAATTTGAAATGCCACCTGCACTTTAATAGTTCATAGGTTGGTACTAGGCTATTGGCCCCTAGGGCCTTTACAAGCCTAGCCATAACAATTCCCTGGCTATTTCTTCCCACAGAATTTACTTCCCTGGACCCCTATCTAGCAGGGGGACTGATGTGATCCCTGGGCTGAATTTCCTTTCTCCCATCAAATCATCAAGGTTCCTTTGGAAGAGGGCCAAAGAGGTGCTCTGCTTTGACATGTATGGGCAGTCTATTCCAGATTCTGGGGAGTCTCTGGGTCAGGAACCTATCCCTCCAGTATGTTTTGTTTATTGTAATGACAAGGTTTAGATCCCTGGAGCATGTGGCTCTGAGGGATTGGGATTTCTTTAAGTGTAGCATGTCCAACAGCTCTGGGTTTACCATGGTTTTGTATGTTAAGCAGAGATCGCCTTGGAGTAGACGATATGCGACAGAGTATAGCTGGAGTTTTTTAAGGCAGTCAGCATAGGGCATCTGCTTTAGGCCTGTGATTCTTTTAGTGAGGTATTTCTGCAGCCTTTCCAGTTGTTGATGATGTCTTGAGAGGTACATACCAAATGGGGCGTTGTATTCTATAATGGGTCTAATGAGGGATGAGTACAGTAGGACAATGACCTCCTTTTTTCTGGATGAAAAGCCCTTAGTGATGAGGTGTGCCACATAGAAGGATTTCCTGACTGTTGTGGCGATGTGGTTATTGAAGGCGAGTCCACTGTCCACCTGTGTCCCTAAGTCTCTTATCACACTTTCGGTGTTTAGTGTACTGCCACCTATGTGGTAATTCACGGGTACATGTTTTTTTCACAAAGGGGATAACTATACATTTCTTGGCATTGAGCTTGAGCCCATGGCTCTAGCACCAAGCATCTGTTTCTGTAAGGCCCTTTTGTAGAGTATCAACATCATTTGGGGATTCACTAATGACTCCCAGTTTGCAGTCATCTGCAAACTTTGTTAGCCAGAGTCCCTTAGTGTTGGCCTGTTCTTCAGAGAAGTAGATGCCAAACAAGAGAGGTCTCAGGACTGAACCCTGAGGTACTCCACTTGTCTGGAGCTGGATTTGGAGTCAGCTACTTTTACAGTGTGGGTTCTGTCAGTAAGCCAGTTGGCAACCCATCGAGTGATGTAGGGATTAATGCCCAGCTTAGTAAGTTTATCTAAGATTCCAGAGTGGGGGGTGGTGTCAAAGACCTTGGTGAGGTCCAGACAGGCTATGTGGACTGTCATACCCTCGTCCATGGCTCTGAAGACTGATTAGAAGTCAGTCAGGTTCAGGAGACAAGATCTGCCCTTCACGAACCCAAACTGGGTGGGGTCCAGTGTTTTAAGGTTGCCAATTTCTTTGTTTATAAGTTCCATGATAATACGTTCCATGGCCTTGCAGATCAGGCTCATCAGACTGATGGGGCAGTAGTTCCCGGGATCCAAGGTGGATTCCCCCTTGTGGAGTGGGATAACTGTAGCTGTGCGCCACTCAGTGGGCATGAAGCCTGAGGTGAGGGTATGATTAAACATGACACTTAGGTGAGGTGCCAGTTCATTTTGTAGTTCATGTACTACACAGCCCGGGATGTCATCTGGTCCCATGGATGCTGTATTCTTAGCTTTGGAGTGTGCGTTTTTTACCTGTGTAACGGTTATTACCAGAATTTGGCAATCTTCCGGTATTGAGATGAGCCATTTAGGGGGTGAGAGGGGGGGTGAAGTTGGCACTGAATCGATCTGCCAGGATATTGGCAATATCCTTGGGATCAGTATATTTAATGCCATTCTGTTGTAGCTCAGAGCAGATCTAAGCATTGCCATTTAGATTCTTGACATAGTTATAGAATGCCTTGTGGTTGTCTTTGGAATCTTTGGCAAATTTATTTTCGTAACTAGCTTTGGAGGATTTTATGAGGGATCTCAGCTTCTTACTGAGGCTGATAAGGGATTTTTTTGCATCCTGGGATTTTCCTCTTTTTTGCAACAGTTTCTTCCTTTTGTTGTAAAGTTTGTTTATGGCAGGGGACCACCAGATTGGCTTCCTTTTTTTGGAGGAGAGTAGAGAAACTAGCCCCCTCATGAAAAACAGAAGCTAAAACTTCAAGGACACCTGGAACAGGAGCAGAAAAAAGGCCTAAATTTCTTTCTTAAAGGCCTAAACTGAAATTCCCTTCCATTTACTTTTGTAAATTTTCCTACTAGAAGCCTTTTGAGAGGACAATAAAATACGTTTAACAGGGGAGGAAAGCCTGGGCTGTCTAGCCATCAGTGCACCTGGAAAAATATGGCAGTCATCTGGAGGCCTGTTATGTCTGGATGTGAGTCATCCCCATTGGACGAGACAGATGATCTGGATGGGATGCAGTATCCAGGGCAGATACAGAAGATGAGACTACAGGAAGGAAAACCAAATCTGATGAGGCCAAAAAGTTTGCAATGAGGATCTCTGCTCTTCAGCTGGTATGTTTTCTGTACAAATTTGGTGATTAAAGGTAACAAGGGATGAGTATAAAGGAGATGGGAGGGCCAGTCATGAACTAAAGCATCTCTTGGTGACTCCCCCAGAGAGGGGAACAAGGCAAAGATCTTGCTGCACTTATTGTTGAGGGGAGAAGCAAAATGGTCACAGAATGGCTGGCCCCATCGACAGAAAATTCTCTCCACATTTTGACAATGAGTGACTACTTGTGAGACTTTGTTTGCAAGTACGCTGGCTTTCCCCCATATGTACATTGCTATGAGAAAGCAGCCAGAAGAGATCAGCCACTGCCATACTCTCATCTCTTCATGACATAGCAGATAAGATCTGACTCCGCATGTTTGTTGATGTACCAGACTACAGACATATTGCCTGTTTGGGTCACAATCATCCCATAGGGTAAAGTGTCTTGAAAGGCCTGCAATTCTTGGAGGACTGCTGTTATTTCCAGGACACTAATATGTGCACTGGCCTCCTCTGGGAACCATTTACCTTGGACTGTACTTCCCAAGTAATGTCCCCCCCTCACCCCATTTGGGAGGAATCTGCGGCCACTGTGGCTGTCAGCAGTGGGAGAATGAATGGACAGCCCTGAGAAACTTCATCAGAGCAAATCCACCACAGAAGATATTTTTTGCAAGTTTGAGTGAGCTTGACTGAGGTGAACAAGGGCTGCTGAAGGAGAGTCCACTGTACTGACATATGAAATCTGGCTAAAGGAATCAGAGTGATTGCTGCTGCCATGTACCCTAAGGCTTATAAGACTAGATGTGCTGGAGGAAAAAAATGTGACATCAATTTCTTGACCTGGGAGCTGAGTTTTTGTACTCTTGAGGGAGGAAGTGATGATATCTAATTTACTGTGTCTAGACGAGCACCTATGAACTCCAGATTATGTGTCAGTATGAGGTGAGGCTTGACTGTGATGCCTAAATGAAGACACAATTTGATCAAGTTGTCCCTTGCTTGTAAAAGCAGATGCTTGGTTGGGATAGTCAGGAACAATCGTCTAGGTATGGAAATGCACTGAATCCCAGCAGTCTCAAGTCAGCTGCTACCACAGCCAAGCATTTGGTGAACACCCTGGTGCTGTAGTGAGGTCAAAAGGCAGTGTTGTGAACTGGTAATGACTGGCTCCCAGCCAAAAGTGTTAAGATATTTTCTGGGGCATCTCTTCATTTTGATGTGACAGTATGCATCCTGAAGATCTATTGAGCATGTCCAAACATCCTTCTGCAGCAGGGGCAAAATGGACTGAACTGTGACCATCTGTAACCTTGAATATTTTGTGTATTGGTTTAGACTGCTGAGATCTAGAATGGGTCTCAAGTCCCCTGTCTTCTTTGGCACTAAAAATAATCTTGAGTAGGTTCCAGATCCTATCTGGTCTGGAAGGGGGGGGGGCTTTTGGATGACTCCTTTCTAACAGCTTTTTTATTTCCAAGCCTGTCACCTTCCTCTGACTGGGTGGGGCATTGGGGATTCATTTATTTTTAAAGAGGAAAGTTAGGAAAATGGTATAAAATAACTTCTGGATATAATTCTTTGTACCCAACAATCTTTTATGATGGATGCCCAGGCTTCATGCTGCACAGACAAGCACCTCCAGACTGTTTCCAGAGTACAGCAGCTGGGCAACCTTTCAGGGGCACTGGTAGGGTTTGTCCGAGAAAGAATTCATTAGAGTTACACCCTCTGCCTCTGGGAGAACCATCTTCTTGTGAGTCTTGGAAAGGACCCTGGATATGTGATACCATATTTTCCTGCCTCCTCATTGGTTCCAGGAAAAAGATCACTGAGAAGTAGAAAAATTAACTCCAACAGGAAACAAGGTCTTCCTGTCTTGCTTACATCTGGAGAGCATTTCCCTCACTTTTGGTCCAAACAACAACGACCCATCAAAACAAGCACTGATGAATGAAGACTTGAAGGGCTCCACAAAATCATATAGGCACATCAAGGCTCGTCTCCTAATGGCTATGCCTGAACCTATCACCCGTGTGGTACCCTTTGTGTGAGATATCAGCTTCATGGATGCATTAGATATGGACTGGATGGTGGCCAATTCTAAAGACATCTTGATCTGGTCCTCCACAGACATGGAACCGGAGACAGAGTTCAAGAGCCCTTTAGTCAATTCTCTTTGCAACCTTGTGAAGTGTGCCAAATGATTCAATGACCACGAGGCAAAGGTCACTGAAGCATAAATGTGTTTACAAAATATGTCCAGGGAAATAGACTCCCTGTTACGTGGGAAGATCAGATAAGCTTTGCTCTGAGAACTCTTTCTTTGGTGCTGCTGACACAACCATGACATTTACCAGAACTCCGTTGCTCCACTGTGTTATGTTCTTTGGGAGGGGCTAAAATTCTCTCTGGGGGCTTGGGGATAGGCTCCACAATATCCAGCTCATTCCATGCACAGCATGAGACAAGGTCTATTAGCTCATCAATGGGGGGTGTCAACCAAGATGTAGCTGGGCCAGATCCAAAAGCCTCCAGGAACACCAACTCCTCCTGGGAATGGATGTCAGAAGACCAACCACCTCTCTGTTTTAGAAGTTCTAGCATTTCTCTAAAGGAGACATTCTCAAGTGGAGAGCTGGGGGACCCTTCCATTTAACTGAAGTTATTGCCCTCAGTGACAGATTCATGAGGAGAATCGAAGTGTCTCTTTTTGCACAATCTCTTCTGAGGGACTTCATTAGTAGAGTGGTCTGATGAGGAACAGGAAATAACAGGGAAGTCCTGAGGGATTAAGTGGAGACTTGAATGGGTTGGCTGTCCCACTGGAATAGATGTGAGAGGCTCAGAACTAAAACCCGACAGTGGTAAAGAAATAGGATCCGAGGTGGGCAAGGCTGTTCTCTCTCTAGGCAAAGAGAAGGTCCTCTCCACTATCTCAAAGGCAGAGAACCTAGGCAAAACAGAAGCTGGCAGCACCAAAACCGAAGTCCCCAGTGCCAAATATCCCCTTAATTCCCCCAGGCCCCCTTCCCAAAGATGGAGACAGATCCGAGTTGGCCAGCACTGAAACATCACGAAGCAAGGAAGGCTCCAATAATGTCAGAGTTGATCCCAACCCCCCCCAAGCCAGCAATGATGTTTTGGCTCCAAGAGTCTTCCTGCTCCAAAAGGATCACAGCCAGATGGCTGAGGGTAGTGGTTGAAGCTGAAGAACAACCTGACTTCAGATCCAATGAACACAGCCCCCCAAGGATCTTGAAAAAGAGGGCTCCAAAACCAAGGGAGAGATCAGAAAAGGAGATATTAATTGAGAGTTGGTGGTGGGCAGACTCACGGGTCTGATGGGAGGTGATGAAGGAATTACCTACATCTGGATCTGAGCTCTGAGGAACTTCCTCATTATCCCTTGTGCATCACCTCTGCTTCAGACAAGCTACTGGAAGGCCTAAAAGAGGAGCTGGTAGATGGTGGCCTGGAGTGTCTCCTTGGAGTCTCCAGGAGAAAATGAGAAGGAAGTCAAATAGATATTAGTTCTGGTGAGTATCTGGATACTGGATCTGAGGTGACTTAGGTTTCAAGGATGTCGGATCAGACTTTTTAAAACTTTCTGACGGCAGCTCATTGTTCGGAGCCAAATAGGTAAGTGGTCTGGAGATCTTTGTGTCCTTCTCTTTAGCAGCCAACTCAGGCTTCTCTTTTTGGATCTCTTGGAGGAGCTTTGAGCCCCAGATGGAAGAAAAGAGGAAACAGAAGAAAGAAGGGCCTTCAATACCAATTTACTTCTTCTGTCACTTGTAGCTCTGGAGTTGAAGTCTGCACAGATAATGCAGTCAGTATCCAAATGAGCAGTGCACAAGCAATAAACACATTCCCTCTGGCATCAGAGTTGGAAATCTTATGGCCATAGAAAATGCATTTCTTAAACATAGTTGGCTTATCTGTCATTGTAAAGAAAAGATAATACACAGGTCTTAATCCAAAAAATAAGCTTTATTTTTTATTTATTTTTTTTTTTAAGAAGTAGAAACAAAGGTACCAACAACGGTACAAAGGAATACCTTCTAAAGGGTACAACAATGGGGAAGGAAAGAAAGGTAAAAGTACCAACAATGGTACTGAAAGGAATACCCAAGAATTACATACAAAAAAAAAGTATTGCCTGATGGACCGAACCTGAAAAACACTATAAGGTAAGGGCAGACAGGTGAGGAAATTCAGAAGATAATAGAAATGCAATAAAAATTTGAGAAAAAAAAAACTCAGAACCCTGAGAAAAAATATCCGACTGCTTGAGAAAGAAGGATCCATGTCTGAGCGATATGGCAGCAAACAAGATCTGAGGTATGTTAGATTTTTGGGGCATTGTGGATAAAGGGAGAAGCTCAAAAGTTGGATCTGAGAATTTGGAAAAAGTGTCCAAGTTAGATATGAGATCAGATTTGAACACAGCAGTTGAGGAATGAATTATCATTTGTGTCATAGGTAAACTTAAATTTACATAAAACTAATCAATCCAAATTAACAAGTTCATATTTATAAACATTATGCATCACATATATTGTTATATATCATATAATCTAAACAGCATTACATAAATTATTCAGTTCCTGCCTTCTCTTAAACCTCATTCCTCCTCCAAAACATTGTTTGGCAAGTACTGTTGCTACAATTTCCATGTTTTCCTATGTGATTTAGTCCTACCCTTTTTGAAAGATCCCACTTCCTGTTCTTTTATCTTTGCTACAATATTCACTACTACCAAGTACAGCTGGTTTAGATTTTGATTTCCACTTTCTAGTAATTGCTTTTTTGGCAGCCACCAGAATTAAACTTAAAAAGGCCTTACTATAGCTAGGCAATTCAGATCTTATATCCCAGCACAAAAAATAATTTCCTTAGTTAAACTCATTTTTTTGCGCAGTATTCCTGAGAGAGCACTCTGTGGGAAATTTAAACTCATTACACTCCCAAAACATACGTTCCCAGTTACCCATTTCTTCCCAATCACACCTTCGAAATCATTTGCCATCTACTCAATGAAAAAATCTTTGGAGTCTGCTTGGGTATAAAACTTGCAAACATTTCCAGGCAAACATTCTAAATCTTCTAGATTTTGTTGCATACTTGGGAGCCATATACATATCCTCTCCACAGTTTCTTTGTGAATTGCATATGCAATCTCTCTTTCTAATCTTTTCTGACCTCTTCTGATCTATTCCTATTGTTATTGTGCAACATGTCATATACCCTACTAATTACTCATTTTTTACAGCAGGAGGACTCTAGATTCAGTTAAAAATGCAACCGACGCAGGTCTTTCTTTTAGGATCCCCCTATCCGTTTCTCTTTGTCTTTTCTCTGATATCAATCTCTGATAGGGAAGGCAATCACTAGCCTGCAATCCAAATATCTTCCTGGCCTCATTCCACTCTATTACTTTTCCCACTCTAGTTATTTGTTCCTGATATCCTGTTTCTTTTCCCATTTTCTCTAGTAAATTCCAGCTCCTTCTTGGCCATTTTCAGTACCCCTACTTGCAGTCATAACTATTGGCAACATATCCTTCCTCCATTCTTGTGTTGGCTTAGTTCTTAGAATACTTCCTGATATTAATTTTACTTCTCTAATTATTTGTTACCAATACATTGGTTCCACTGCCACCTTCCTCCACTAAATTCTATCTCTTGTCTATTCTCTGTATCCCTAATTGCAGTCATCCCTATCAGCAGAATCTCCTTTGTCTATTCCCATGTTGGCGTAGTTCTTAGTATACTTTTTGTTACTTTATGAACATAATATTCAGTATGACTGTTAAGTGTCCTTAAGGATCAGCATCCAAAATCACATTATTTCCTTATTTTTTTGAATTACCCCCACACACACTTCATCATCATTCTTTCCCCTTTGGATTGTAGCTTTCTGCTTGTGTTATGTAGAACAGCCTTAACTATGCAGCTCTAAAATATCCCTTCAAATCAGGTAATCCTAAACCTCCTTGTTCTACTTGGAAGATAATCACACTTGACTTCCCTTCCCAGATAAAATTGTTCAAACCTTTATTAATTATTACCCACAACAGCTCCTCTGGTTGATAAAAATATGCCTGATCTGTGTATAAAACTAAAGGGACTAGAAGCACTTTTACTGCTTGTATCTTGCTATCCATATCCATAGGTAAGAGCTACCAGTCCCCCAGTTTTTGTATTATCTTTAGTTTTAGTCTCTTCCCACATATCCTTAGCTGCCATAACTGAATCCTTTTGAATCCATACTCCTAAATATTTAATTTTATCATGTCCCCATAAATATGGGTATCGCCTGACCAACTCATGTGGGTACATGGTTTACAACTATAGCTTTGTTTTATCTTCATTTATTTTATATCCTAATAACCCTGGAATTGTCTCAAAATATTCCACAGCACTGAAATATCCTTTTCTGGTTCCATCAGGTACAAAGTAATATCATCTGCAAATAAAGACAATGGTTCTTAATCTCTTGATCATAATACCAATTTTGTTTTTGAATTTCTGAGTCTTTTACTTTATTTGCCAACAGTTCTCCATGTAACACAAATAAAAATGAAGAAAAAGGACACCCTTGCCTGGTTCCTCCTTTCAGATACTCGTCTATATTACCCGATCAAACTTTTAGGTTAGTGAATACCTAAACATTGAGCTGGTAATATCGAAAAATTAAAATAGCGAATTGCCAATTTAATGTAGGGAATGAATTCCCTCGGCCACAAAAAAAAAAAAAAAAAAAATTAAACTAAAATGAAGGGGGGGGGGCTTCACCCCCCTAACTAAACATAGCAACTCCAACATCACTCTACAGTGGGGAAAGGGGCAAAATCTGCATAACAGCCAAAGGAATTCTTTCCCTGCTTTAAATTGGCTGTTGGTTTTTTTGCTTTCGCTATTACCAGATCGACGTTTAGGTATTCGCTAACCTAAACGTTCGATTAGGTAATAGGAACCCTCAGATACAACTCATCAGAGAAGAACACTCCCACTTTGATTTTTGCCTCCATTCCCTCATATATCCTTTTAATTAACCTTATTATTTTCCCACTTTGATTTTTGCCTCCATTCCCTCATATATCCTTTTAATTAACCTTATTATTTTATCAGGAAATGCAAATACTTCCACTGCCCTGCTCATGAAATCCCAGCTAACTCTGTTGACTGCTTTCTCTGCATTAAAAGCCACCAATAACAGCAGCATTTTCTTACATTCTGCTTCCCTCTGGGTCGTCGCTGTTCTATTAATGTTGTCAAATGTTTTCCTCTCCTCCACATAATCACACTGGTCCATATCTATCAATTTTGGCATTAACTTTCCATTCATTTAGCCATTATAGACACACATTTCATAATCATGGCTTAAGCTATACAAGATGGGTCTTCATTGTCTTTAGATATTACAGCCACCATAGCTTTTTGTTTCCCAGAATGCTGATGTCTCCTCTCCTTTTGAAATACTGTTAAACAAAACTTTCTACCTCCTAGCTTGCCAACTTTCATTGAAATACCATCCATTTCTGAAGTCCTTCCTGTAGATTGGTTGTATATTACCATTTTTATCTCATCTCCTCCTGTCTTAGTGCATTCTCTCCAGTACAGATCTTTTGAGTGTGTATCTTTAACTCCCAGTGGGTGTGGCATAAGCCTTTAAAAAAATGAAGTTATCACCTTACAGTTCTAACAAATACAAATTGACAGAAGTCAAATATCAATGCAACTGTGTTTGCTATCACCTATGCTTCAAAATAAAATATTCTGATAACTTGTCTGTAGCATGGTTTTGAATTATTAATGCAAATATGAAAAAGCAATATTTGATGCCTAGAGCTGCAGGTAGAGGTAACTGCAGAAACGCTTGGAGGTTCACTTGGCTGTAATAAGTTAGTTGTTTTGTCTCATCTACCTCTAACCTTGGTATATTTAAGTCTTCCATAAATATTTCCATTCCCCAGTTCTCTGCTTTATACAAATTTTCATAAAATTTCCAAAATATCTCTAATACCTCTGCAGGATCTCTGGTTATTTTCCTCGTTACAGGCTTCCTAAGTTTGGCAACAACCCTTTCTACTAATTTTTGTGCTTTGGAGTTATTTATATTTTAAACACTTCAAATTATCACTTGTAACATAAGCAAACTTACATTTATATTCAAGTAACCAAGCCATAATAAAAAGTTTACATTTACAAACATTATACATCACATATACTGTTTATAATCAATCCAATATTACAGAAATTATTCAATTCCTGCCATTTCTTAATCCTCACTCCTCCAAAACATTTTTCTGCATGTATATTTTCTACAATTTCCATTTTTCTATGTAACTTACTCCTACTCTTTTTCCACAGATCCCACTTCTTAGTCTTTTATCTCTGTTACAATATTCACGTGTGCTCCGGAAACAATTGTATAACAGCAATCTTTCTAAACTAATCATATCTAGGTCCACCACTATTTTCTCTTGCAATTGTGCTTCTTTTTGTTCTGTGGGATTCCCCTTATTTTGTAATCCTTTAACCTTTGTCAGCCCCTCTAAATAATTCTTATTACTTCTTAACCAAATCTCTTTTTCTTTCATTTCTACCCTGCTTTTTAAACTTCACTTTCATTTTATCCCTCTCACTAGCTAAAACTTCTGGAGTATTTTCTATCTTCCCTAAAAATCATTGATAATTTCCACTACCCACTTAAATTCCTCTTTTTAACAGTTAGGCAAGGAAGCTCCAGTGTCTCGTCTTTACTTCATTACCCTGCATTTTCACCTTGGTAATTACTGGCACATGATCTGAAATAGTTATTTGATGCGCATCAAAGATCTCAATTAAATGGACATGTTCCTGTGAAATATAATTTATGTCAAGTCCAGCCCAGTTACTGTAGTTCTTAGTTCTGAATTAATGTCTTTCACACCAAATATTTTAATAAATTTCTTCAGAAATCTGCCCTCTTTTGTTATATTTTCCATTCTAGATGCCCCCAGATACATTCTCGTTGTTGCAAATCAAATCCTGCCTAGAAGTAATATGCCCTGCCAACAGTGGATTATTTTTCCCAAATTTTTTTAAGCTTGAAAATAGCAGTTTTAGGTGGAATATAAATATATGCCAGTGTAATCCTCACCCCTTGTCAAAAGCCCCTTACCACTACAAATCTGACATTATTCTCTTTGTTTGCTCTTCTATCACTGTTGGAGCTCCTCTAGCAATTAATAAAAAGTACCTCTCTTTTCCATTGGCCGTGATATTCTTCAGAATATCCATCATGAAATCCTCTCTTTATCAAATTTTGATGTTCAATTCTTTCTATGTGTGTCCCCTGAAGCATTGCTATTTGCACTTAGCATTTCTTAATATAAAAAGAAGTTATGTATTTACCACAACATTCCATCTGGGTTGTTGATCTTCATTCTTTCCTCACAAATGGGTTTGAATCCAATAAGTTGGATCCGACTTGCCGATGGTACAGCTTACAGCCACCAGATCTCTCAAGCTTCTCCCTTACCCACAATGCACCTTGTCAAATACTTCAGATCTTGTTTTCTGCTATTAAGTGTAAAAGAAAAAAGAGAGAAATATGGGAAGCCATATCCAGAGTCATATAAACATATAAATGTATCTATTCAGAAACCATGTAACTGCTCGTTCCTCCAGAAGTCATGGATGGGGGTAGGTGGGAGGGAATGTGAGGAAAGAATGAAGATCGACAGCACAGATGGAACATTATGGTAAGTTCATAAGTTCCTTATCTGATGTTGTCAATCTTCATTCTATCCTCACAAATGGGACAGTGTCCCTAGCTACTTGAATCCAGGTTGGACTCAAGGAAGGAGATTCCTGAGCACCATAGAACCAAATGATGCCCTACCTCTGGGTTAGGAGTTGCCCAAATTGCTGCTGCACATATCATCCATAGACATCCTAGATTGGAAAACTGTGGAAGTAGCCACAAATCTAGTGGAGTGTAATTTCAAAGGATGTGTGAGAGGAATGCCGAATTTATTATAGACAAAGGAGATGCAATTTGTTAAACTGATTTTTCCAATTTTGGTCCAGAAAAATAAACAAACAACTGGTCTGCTTTCCTGATTTTTTCTGTTCTATGCAAATAGAAATGCAACTGTCTGTGAACACCCAGTAAATGCAAAATGTATTCTCCTTTGTTGGTAAATTTAGGAAAAAATACTAGAAGGCTGATGGAACTATTTATGATGGATTCTGACACCCCTTTCAGAAGAAAGGATGGACTGGTACATAAGGTCACTCTGTTCTTATGGAAAACCAAGTATGGAGGTTTGGAAGATAATGCTTGGATCTCAGAGATTCTTCTTGTGGAAGTGATGGCAACCAAGATAATAGTTTTCCATGAAAGATGTTTAAGGTCACATGTAACTGGTGGTTCAAACAATGGTTGTGTTAGAGACTGCAGCATCAAGCTCATGTCCCATGGAGGAGTAGGGTCTTTAGAAGTCCATTTCAAGAAGGCCTTTCTCAATTTGTGAGAAGCAGCAGGTGCACTATTCAAGTCTATGCTGCTGAGCTCAGATAGCAAACCTTTTCCATTTACTTGAATAATGGCTTATGGGAAGACAGAAGTATAAGTCGTACAGGAGATGACGGCATAGACTGTCTGGCTACTAAGAGAACTGAAAAAGCCAAGCGGTCAGCTTGAGGTTTTGAATATCAGGGTGTGACATACCCATTGGGTGACATAGGAGGTCCAGAATTGGATCTACGTAACATGGTGGTCAAATTAGGTGAGACCATAGAAAGGGAAACCAAATTTGTCAAGGCCAGTAGTGGGCAACGAGGATCACTGTGTTCTTTGACCTGGAGGCTTTCTGTAGAAATTTTGGAATCAATGGGGTTGGTGGGAATGCATAAAGGAGACTGGGAGGCTAATCAAAGTACAGCATCCCTTGGTGACTGTCCCCATGGGGAATTAGGGCAAAATAGTTGCTGCATTTGTTGTTTAGGGGTGAGGCAAACAGATCACAGCATGGTTGGCCCCATCAACAGAAAATCTCTTCCACTACCTTCTTGTTGAGGGACCACTCATGTGGAAGTAGTATGCACCTGCTCAGCTTGTCTGCAATCATGATGGATTTTCCTGGAATGTGCTTCACTAAAAGAAAGAGGTCTGAAGAGATCACCCACTGCCAGACCCTGAGCCCTTCTTGACACAATGAGTAAGATCTGGTTACCCCTTGTTGTTGATGTAGCAGACTACTGAAATGTTGTCTGTCTGAACTGCAACTGTCCCAGAGGGAAGAACATCTTGAAATGCTTGCAATGCCAAGAGCACAGCTCTCATCTCTAGGACATTTATATGCAAATTGGCCTCTTACCCTGGACTATCTCTTCCACAGATAACGCCCTCCACCCTATCTGGGAAGCATCTGTGATCACTATGGCCTTGAGCTGTTGGGGAATGAATGGACGGCCATGGAACAGTTGAATGGACTGGATCTACCAATAGAGATTTTTTTGCAAGTGTATGTAATCTTTATTTGGTATGACATTGACTGGTGGAAGACTTGATCACTGAGTAGCTAGCATTCACTGTAGGAACCACATGTAAAATCTTGCTGACAGAACTAAGATTATTGCTGCAGCCATGAGACCCTGAGTTTGGAGGACTGAGCAGGCTGAGATAGATGTACGGTCTACAACCTTCCTGACCTGTGACCTTATAGTTAGAATTCAATGTGGGGGAAGGGAAGCAATGGCCATCTTTGTGTTGAGCAGTGCTCCAATGTTGTTCTTCTTCTTTTGGCTTTTCCTGGTTAGGGGTCGCCACAGCGGAACTCCGGTCCACTAATTATTGGCTGTAGATTTTTTTTATTGGTGCTGAGGTGCCAGCTCGATGCCCAACCTCCAACGAAGGCACTCCCATTCTACACGTCTTTTGAACGCTACTCTACCATGGGGAGGACATGCAGACTTCCCACAGAAGGTGCTCCAGCCGAGAATCGAATGGGAGAACATCTTGCTGTGAGGCAACAATGTTACTGCTGCACCACCGCAGCTCTTGAGCAGTGTGCCAATAAATTCCAATATCTAAGTTGGTAGAAGATGTGATTTGTTGTAGTTTATGGTTATTCCTAGGAGAGCACAGGTGTGGAAAACCTGATCTCTTGATTGTATGAGTTGATGCCTGGGCAGATTTGTGAAGAGCCAGTCATCCAGGTAGAGAAACACCCAGAATCCCTGAAGCCTGAGGTGTGCTGCTACTACTGCCATGCATTTGGTGAACACCCTGGGGCTGTGGTGACTCCAAAGGGCAGTAATCTAAATTGGTAATGACTGGCTCTCAGCCAGAAGTGTTGGTACTTCCTGGTGTACCTGTTCATCTTTTTATAATAATAGGTGTCCTGGAGATCTATCGAGCACATCCAGTTGTCATTGCCCAGAAAAGGGAGAATGAACTGAACTGTGACCATCTGGAACTTGGTTCTTTGAACAGATTTGTTTAGATTTGTGAGATCCAAAACTGGTATCCAGTCCCCTGTCTTTTTGACACTAAAAAGAACCTTAAGTAAATTCCAACTCCTATCTGTTCTGGTGGGACCTCTTGCATGACTCTTTTTTTCTAGCAGCTTTTAAATCTGAATTGTTGCTTGATCCCTTTGACTGAGTGGAACATCAGGGATTTTCCTGGGAACTGAGGATGGAAGTGAAAATGGTATTATATAACCTCTGGCTATAATCCTCTGCATCCAAGTATCTTTTGTTAATTCTAGCCAAGCTCTCTGGTGCAGGGGAAATCTTCCCCGGACTGTCTCCAGAGGTGGACAGTTGGGCCTCCATTCAGGAGCACTGGTAAGGTTTATCAAAAAAAAAAAAAAGATTCTTGTGAATCCTGGTGTTGTGGGCCACCTCTGCCATGAGGGTGACGACATCCATTGGAGTTCCCTCCTTTGTTTCAGGGAGCACTTTCTCTAAGTGTGTCATGGAATGGACCTGGGGATTTTTTGAACTACATTTTTTGGCAGCTCTACTGATTCCTGGAGAAGGCTCTCTGGGCAGCCGAAAAACAAATACTCATGGCAGACAAGGTCTTATCATTTTTCTCACAATTGGAGAGCATTTCTTTCACTTTAGGACCAAAAAGGGTAGTTCTGTAAAAGGGCATATTGACAAAATTGGATTTAAATGGCTCCGCAAAGTTGCATAAATGCATCCAGGCATGCCTCCTCATGGAAATGCCAGAGGTCCCTTCTGCAATGTTGGAAATTATCCTCGTGGAACTATTGGAAATAGCCTGTAGGGTTGCCAACTGAAAACTTACAGAATCTTTAATTTCTGCAGATACAGTTCCTGAGAGAGTACTTGATAACTCTTTGGTCAAATCTCTCTGAAGTCTCACAAAATGTGCCAGATAGTTCAGTGACAATAATGCAAAGGTCGCTGAAGCAAAGATATGCTTCTTCAGTCTGTCCTTCACCTGCGACTCCCTGTTGGGGGGATGAACATTGGAACTCTCCTCAGCAAGTGCCCTCTTTGTGGCCACCACAATGACCATGACATCAACTGGAACCCCTTTTCCCCAAAACTGTCTGTCCGCAGGTGGTGCCATTATCCTGTCTTGTCTCGAAGGTATTGGCTCTATAGAGGAAGGCTCCTTCCATGCCACTTAGAGATCATGTCTGCGAGCTCGTCAGTGGGCAGAGTTACCCAGAAAGTAGAGGGTCCGGTACTGAAAGCCTTTAGGAGAAAGGATTCCTCTGTCATAGGGTTGGAGGATGTCCAGCCACGTCTCTCTTTCAGGATCTCTAGTGTGCTGCCAAAGGGGACATCTTCAAGAGGTGACTGTGGGGACACTTCACCTTCACAGAAAATCCATGTCTTTGGTGATGGACTCCTGTGGGGAGTCTAGGAGCTTCCTCTTACACATCCTTTTCTTGGGAACTTCCTCGGTGGGATGATCTGAAGAAGTCTCAGAAGAAGAAATCACAATTCCCTGAGAGGAAACCTGATACATCGGTACAGAATGTCCGCGTGGAGAGCGTAGATGAGGCTCCAGATGCTGGGGCATCATAGAATGGGTAGGATCCCAATGGGAAGGCTCCATCAGTGCTGTTGAAGCAGTGAACACTCTCTTTGCAGCCTTGAAGACAGAGCTTGAAGGACGCAGAGAGAGGATCTGATCCAAGAAACCGGGTTTCTGAATCATCACCTCTCTCCGATCAATTGGCACCATCCCCAAGGAGGAAAAAGCAGAGCTGAACTGTCCATTGCCAAGGTGCTGAGGAACAGAGATGGCTCTGAAAACTTCAGAGTCAATGCTGTATCCCAAACCTGGAAGGCAGGCTTCGGCTCAGAGAGCTCTCCTGATCTGAAAAAATAAGAGGTCTCAGAGAAGATGTCGGATCTGATAATTCAGAGATCCTTGGATCCAAGACTGATGAATCTGGACAACTGGGATCCTGTAACTCTAAGATAGCAGATGGAGTTAGAGGAGGAACTTGCAGGGGGTGTGGTGGAAGGTCAGACTACCTGACCTTGAGGGGTTGGCACAGTGGGAAGACCAATCTGCCTGAGCCAAGAGAATCTTCCTTGCCACTCTCTCCACATCTTTTTCTGTAAGGCTTCTAGAGGAATGAGCAGAATAAATGGAGGGGGATGCTGGTCTCTGCAGAAATAGAGATGGAAGTCTGTCTGGTACTGGATCAACCAAAGGAGAGTATCTAGTGTGATGGCAATAGAGAATCTATAAAGGTTGTGGCTCATCCAGTGGTTTTGTTTGAACCAACTTTGACAGAGCCAGAACCATGGAAATTTCTTTTCAGGTCGTAAGATCTGAAGCCACAGTTGGATCAAAGAGTTTTGCCTTTTTCTGCTCCGGGACTGAGACTGGAAGTTTGAAAGTCTATTTCTTTGAGAAATTAAAGGAGGGGATTTTGACAATGTGGAGGGCTTTGACTTTAGAGATTGGGATATGGCTTCTACAATGGAAGAAGGAAGGAGATCTTTTAATATTAGTTTGTTTTTATGTTCTGTTAATGCTCGCTTATTGAATCTGTGACAAATCAAGAAATTCTCCTGTAGGTGTAATGGACCCAGGCAGTATACGCAAACAGAGTGCACATCTGAGACAGGCAATTTATGCCCATATTTGGAACATTTTTTGAATCCTGCAGGTTTGTCGCTCATTGTTTCTACAACTTAGGCAACAAAGTCTTATGGTAGAATATGAAAAAAAGGAGTCAATAACTTTTTTTAAACAGACTAAAGAAGGCAGGAGAAGGAATACCAGCAATGGTGACCAGAACTACAACCAGGTCGTAAAAAGAGGGACAGTGAAGAAAAGTAAACGAAAAGATTACAACTCTTAAAGTTCCACAGAGAAGAAAGAGAAGCAAGGAGATACCAACAATGGTATGTCAAAAATACGATGAAGATGTAACGGCAAGGGAAAAAAGACAGAAAAATGAAGCTGACAGTACTAACAGTAAAAACAGTAAGTTTTATAAAGGAATAATGCAAACTATGGAGAATAACTGTGATAGGAGAGTTTTAAGAAAAAATAAACTGTACAGTTCCCTATTACGCCATCGCAGACGCAGGTTGTCGAATTTGCCTTTGTCAAACAGTAAAGTGCGAAAAAAAGGCAAAATAGCGAAGTCGCGTTTCAGTGAATTCTTTCCCTGGGAAAGCATTAGTTTGGCCGTTTACACTAATTTGCCTTTTTGGCACTGTAGTGCGATCTCGGAGTTGGTATATTTAAGTGGGGGGTGTGGGGGGTGAAACCCCCCATGTTAAGTAATGTTTTACTGTTTGTTTTTGTTTTTATTTTTGCTTCGAAACAGTGATTGTTTTCCATTGGAAAATAATCGCTGTTCTGAAGTTTCGACTTTGTAAGCTTTCACTTACATGGGGTTGATTATCTGTCCTACGCTATTCTGAGCATGCAATATGATAATATAGACCCAACTGTACTTATTTAATCACTCAAGAGTGACTGGTAGACCATGTCCATTAGCTAGAAGCAGCAAACAAGATCCGAGGTATTTGGCAAGGTGCATTGTGGGTAAGGGAAAAGCTCCTGAGATCTGGTGGCTGTGAGCTGTAGCATCAGCTGACTCGGGTCTAATAGATCAGATCTGAACCCATTTGTAAGGACAGAATGAAGACTGACATCAGATTTAAGTATTCTTTCCTTTTTATCTCTACCCATCGGACCATTCACATTACAAGATAATATGGAAAGTGCTGCCATTATGGTAAGAATTCATTATTCCCACCTACTATATATGGCAGCTTTTTAAATGTCTATTTCCAGATTTTGTGGTATATGCATACATTAATATTTGGCAGGTTAATTCTGTACACAGTTTTTTCTTATTATCAATATTGTAACCTTTGTTACAGTTTACATGACTTTTTTTTTAATAAAAGCCCTCAAACAAAAAAAACAAAACACCTCCATAACCTGTTAATACAAACACACATAACTACACACATCTTCAAAGAATGAAGTTTACCCCTCGTAATAGGAACATTTGCACCAAATAGAAGCTAACACAGGCCCTAATTAACTTGAAACTGAGGTTATCCATGCTAAGATACCTATTATTGCCTATGTTTCTACTTACACTAATTGATGCCTGTTCTTTTATTTATCTTTATCCCCCCATGTGAAAATGTGTTACTTTCAGAAACTAAATTTAGCGTTGAAGAAAACAGTTCTCTGTCTTATTTCCCTATTAACAGTTTGGCTCCATGGAAAAGTAAGAGAAAAAATAAAACCATAGTCCTCTGCTGCAGCCTGAAAGACAAGCTGAAACATTTATTTCTAAATGAAAACTTTTCATTATATTCAGGGTTTTCATATTTATTTGTTTCTACTTAAAATTTGTTAATAGATTAAGCCAAGTGTCTTAATCCAGACATTCACCTATGCAAAAGAGAAAACATATCAGCTGTACATACATTATAATCTTTGTACCTTTACACCCCATCCCTCACCTCAGCAAACCAAGATTACAACCAATTAACTTAAAAATGCTTTTGTCTAGTAACTTAAAAATGCTTTTGTCTAGCTTTTCTTCTCTTTCTGCACTGTAATGCCCACATTTCTTAAAAACAAAATACATCTTTACTTTAATAACTTTATCACATACAAGAACAACTAAAATACTTTACTGTAAAATATGCAATTTGTATTGTAAAAAGTTTCACAGAAAGTCTGTTAAGAAAATAAATTATTTTACTTATAGTTACCTTTTTCTTTTTCTCCTTCCCCACCCCTAAGAGTCCTTCCAAACATTAATTGCATGAAGTAAGGCAAATGCTTTTCATTTCCTCACAAGTATAACAAAATCAGCAAAGGTCCACTCTTTCCACTTATTCTTTTACAGCCATATTTCACACGTGACTGATGCTTTGCAGTCGACATTTATTCACTAATTTCCATGTTGCTGATCATCTTAATGTTCATCTCCATCTCCCAACCCCAGATTCCAGATCAATTCCATGATACTCCTGATTCTTCTGGTCAGCTCCTGTGCTCTTCTCTATCTCTCAAGCATTTCTTTGTCTTTTGGAACAGTGGAACAGGTTCCACTGGCAAATTGTGTGTTCACAGGTTCATAGGTTCGTACTAGGCTATCTGCCCTAGGGCATTTATAAGCCTAGCCAGAGTGTGTGTGGCTTTCACCACCCCTTAGGATGAGAATACTACGCCCTTTTAAGGTTTAGTTTACTGTGCCTCTGTCTAGTAGTGACACAGAGATGATCCCCGGGGTAAACCTACGATCTCCCATACACTCGTCAAGATTTCTCTTGAATAGAGTCAGTGAGGGGCTCTGCCTAACATGGATTGGGATTCTGTTCCAGAGTGTAGGGAGCCTCTGGGTTATGAATCTGTCCCTCCAGCACGTCCTATTTATTTCTGTGTTGAGGTTTAAGTCTCTTGCTCTCGTGGCTCTGGTGGATTTGGATTTACTAAGGTGGAGCATGTCCATTAATTCCGGATTGGACATGGCCTTGTACGTCAGGCACAGATCACCTCTGAGTAGGCGGTATGCGACTGAATAGAGCTGGAGTTTTTTCAGTCGGGCAGCATATGACATATGTTTAAGACCCTTTATCCTCTTGGTGAGGAACTTTTGGGGTCTTTCCAACTGCTGCAGGTGACAGGTAAGATACATCCCAAATGGGGCACTGTACTCAATCATTGGCCTGATAAGAGAAGAGTACAGGGGCACAATGACCTCTCTTGATCTAGATGTGAAACCCTTCATGATAAGGTGGGCAATATAGAAGGTCTTCCTAACCACTTTGGCAATGTGAGTGTCAAATGAGAGGTTACTGTCAACCTGGGTCCCAAGGTCCCTGATTACCTCTTCCAGATTTAATGGATTACCACCTATGTGGTAATCTGTCGGTACCTTGTTTTTCTCAAAGGGTATGACTATACATTTGTTGGCCTTCAGCTTAAGGCCATGGCTCTGGCACCAATTATCCGTTTCTATGAGGCCTCTCTGAAGGATGTTTGTGTCCGCTGGAGTATCAATTATGGCACCCAGTTTGCAGTCATCTGCGAACTTTGTCAGCCACAATCCTCCTATGTTTGCCTGTACCTCGGAAAAATAAATGCCGAACAAGAGGGGTCCCAGGACTGAGCCCTGTGGGACACCGCTTGTGACTGGCTTAGAGTCTGACATAGCTCCAGCAACTCTGACCCTGTGGGTTCTGTCCTTGAGCCAGTTTGCAACTCATCTTGCGACATATGGGTTTACGTTTAAGCTGGTGAGTTTGTCTATGATGCCCGAGTGGGGTATTGTGTCAAAGGCTTTTGCAAGGTCAAGGTAGGCTGTGTGAACTCTGCCTTACCCTCATCAATGGCCTTAGTGACTGTTTCAAAAAAGTCGATCAAGTTCAAAAGGCAGGATCTGCATTTGACAAAGCCAAATTGGGTAGGATCCAATGTCTGTAGATCCCCAATGTCTTTCCATAATGATCCTCTCCATAGCTTTGCAGACCAGGCTCGTCAAGCTTATGGGGCGGTAATTTCCAGGGTCTGTAGAAGCACCGCCTTTGTGAAGTGGTACCACTGTCGCCGTACGCCACTCTTTGGGTACGTATCCTGTAGTAAGGCTAAGATTAAACAGCAGCCTTATGTGTGGGTTTAGTTCCTCTTGGAGTTCATGTAGCACACAGCCCGGGACACCGTCCGGTCCCATTGATGCTGTGTTTTTAGCTTTAGAGAGGGCGGCTCTCACCTGGGCATCTGAGATATTAGGGAGGCTACACTCTGCTGGGATAGTTATTTCTCCTTTTGGGGAGGAGGGGGAGGAGAAATTTGCACTGAACCTGTCTGCCAGAATGTTGGCAATGTCAGTGGGTTCAGTGTATTTTGTATCATTTTGGACTAACTCTGAGCATATCTGGGAGTTTCCACCCAGGTTTCTAACATAGCTAAAGAAGGCCTTGTGGTTGTCTTTTGTGTCTTTTGCGATTTTTCTCTCAAAGTTGGCCTTGAATGATTTTATGAGTGATCGTAGTTTTTTGCGAGTACTGATCAGAGATGCCTTCCCTTTTAGGGATTTTGCTCTGTCATGTAGTAGCTTCCTCCTCCTGTTGTAGAGTTTGTTTATGGCTGGGGTCCACCAGACCGGGCGCCTGCCTTTGGGGGAATGGGTCTTGGTTTTATTTGGGATTGCATGATCCATGCATTCTTGAAGGTGCCCGTGGAAGGCATTTGCAAAGGATTCAGCAGTGTGGGTTGTGGTTTCCACTAGCCCAGGGGCCTTGAAGGATACCATTTCAGTCTTAAGAAGTGTGAAGTTGGCTTTTGAGAAGTTCTTCACTGTGGTCTTTTGTGCAGGGTGTGGGTGCGGGATGTGGATTTCCAGTGAGATTAATTTATGGTCTGATCTTACCAGAGAGGGATATACTTCCGGTGTGGAGCATTTTGTCCCCATGTTTGTGATGATCAGGTCTAGTATATTGTCTCCTCTTGTGGGAATGGTGACCAGTTGTTCCATTGCATTTGAGTTTATGAATTCTAGGAACCTTTGGGCTAGGGTGTTGGGGCTTGAGTAATGTTCCCAGTCTATGTTTGGGTAGTTGAAGTCTCCCAATATAATGGTATTTGGAGAGATATTCATACTCTCTAGTGTCTTCAGGAAGGCTGTGTGGGGTTCCTGAGTTTGAGAGGGTGGTCTGTAACATGCTACAAACTGTAAGGCAGTTTTGCCTATGGTTAGTTGCACCTGGATGGTCTCCGATGCTTCGTGCGTTGCCACTAACCTGGAGGTGTGGGTATCTTTGATGAATATGGATACTCCCCCTCCTTTTTTGGTTCGGTCCAAGTTTTGGGGACGGAAAGCATGATATGAGGTAAAACCTGATAGTGCTGGGGTGCTCTCAAGAGCCTTGAACCAGGTTTCAGTCACTGCATAGACATCGATGTTCTCCATACTGAGAAGGGCTTCGAGGGCGTGCATCTTGAGGTTTAGACTTCTGGCATTGAGCAGCATTACCCTTAGTTTTTTTCCACTTGTGTTTTCTAGGGAGGTAGGTTTGTCCTTGTGTGCTTTATTTATTAGAAGAATGAGAAGTCTCCTTCTGCTTGAGGGCTCTTTTTTGGACACAGCAGCTTGAATCTCACACCTGCCTCTCAGCATTCCATGATTACTTGAATACATTTGTTTCTCTTCTGACTATAGTACAGTGAGTACTTATTTCCCACAAACACTCTACTCTTTCCAACTTAATACTTTGTACCTTTGCCACAGTTTTGTCATCTTCATACATCTTAAGTCAACGCTTCTACAAGTAAATGTGAGAACTACAGTTATGTGTAAGGATAACAGCAGATCTTCAAAGATATCGCAGTGTAACAGTAAATCATAACACTTTCACTTTATGCAACTTATCTACTTTCTTTCCAGCCCAAAATTTCAATAGGGAGTGATGTGGAATCTCTATGACAACAGATATCTCCAATAACACCATTCCTTGGTACCAAGGGTGATGCACATGACACAGTTAAACACCACTGCAAACAGTACTTACCAGTTATTTTGTTTATTTCCTTGTAACATTCTCACGGACTTCTGATTACACAGGCTGCTGTCTTTCAAACAAATAAACATTAATCTAAAACCAAAACAGCTACAACTATGCAGAAAGTAATAAAACATTGACACTAATACAGGAAGTGAAGAATTTCCTTTTCTACCCTGTTGTGCAATCTCCAATTAGGTATATTTAAGTGTCGGGAGAGAAAACAGATTTATTCCTAGTTTCACTGAAAGTACTTTAAAACAACACATTTTTGAAGTTTCTGCATTCAAGGAAATTTGTTGCAATCTACTGACATGAATCCTAAAGATTATATGAAGTGTTATTAGAGGGACACAGGAAGGATGGCTTTACTGCTACAGTTTTACTGTTATGTTAAGTATCCTTATGCACAATTGTACTTTGTTCCTTGGAAATGGTCACTGTAACAATAAACCATAATATTCAGGTAGATTCTCAATCGGTGCTGGTATATCTACAGGCAGCTGGTACTTAATAGATGTCTTGTAGCACAACTGTGTCACGACCTATCCTAATTCTGGATTGTGTATCTAATTAGTGTTTTGCAAGTGTATACAGTAGGCCATGTAACAGCTTCCAGAAATATACTGTCAAAAGCATTTCTAAAGGATGCTGCTGAATTAGCTGTTGCCAAGGTGAACTAGTAATCTAGGATACTGCCTTGCAAAGTTTATTACACTTGTCATGACAAAAGGCAATACAGAGAGTCAACTACTTAGACAGACTCTTCTTGGTAACCTGTAGGTCTTCTCTTCCTTTTTTGAATGAGACAAAAAGTTGATTAATCTTTCTGCATTCACTGGTCCTTTTACAGTACCAGAGTTTCTTATGTACATACAACAGATGAAAATTCTCCATCATGATGGTATTTTGGATAAAAGGCTGACTGCAGACATCAGCCAGGACAACTTTTGGCATGAAGGACAGACTTATACTCTTTCAATGTGGCAAACTGGGCAATACCACTTACATACAAAATCCTGCAGCTCTGAAATTCCCCTGCCAGAAGTAAAAGCAACAAGCAAAATAGGTTTCGCAATAAATATTTTAACTCTCTTTTATCTGCAGATTCAAACTACAGATGCATTTATCTTTTCCAAAATAAAGTTGAAATCCTAAGGTGGGCAGATACGACATGTTGGTGGTCTCACCTGAAGAGCCACTTTAAAGAAAGCCTTTACAGATAGATGTGGTGTTATCCATGGGATTAAGAGCACAGAAGCAGATGCTACAGAAAACATGAAAACTGATGACTTATAGTGCTTGTTTAATTCTAACAAGGTGATTCAGCTAAGTAGCAACCTCAGTATGAGACAGCAAAAAGGCTCTATATTGTGAGGCATAAGCCATGAAATGCCTTCCACTTTGCATGCAGGATTTTGTTGCATTTGGCCTTTTAACTTCTGAACATTCTGAAAGACTCAAAGAAGAAAAGTTTTTATTAGAAAACAAAATTCTGTCATTCCAATTAGGACTCAGAGCTATGAAGTTGGTATGTACTACTCTGTCCTCTTGCTGAGTCAATTAAGTACTTGTGGAGAGATAATGGCAATGACAAATGAGAAGTCAAGTCACATCAGAAAGTAATACGATAGTCACAGCAGACAGACAGATATTAGTACACAAATTCACACATCAGCACTTGATAAACATAGTAAATTACCTTGATGTAACTATAATCAAAGACAAAGTTAACAAACATTGCTGTTCAACTTTAGAAAGACTACCTTCTCGAACAGTTACATACATTTTAAAAGCTGCCACCTCAGTACTGTAAAAATAACATTTTTAAGGGTCAGTTGGTGAGGGTGGCCAGGATGTATTCAGAATTTGATATTTTTGTCAAGAGGCAGACACAATATTTAGTGTTTTTGGAAAGAGGATACCCTGAAAGTTTTCTTGTTAAAATATGGTAGGAAGTATGTCAAGGTTGGGGTTCTAGATTTAATCCACTACTTGGAACAGAGATACCTCCTGTTGTTAGGGTTTACAATTGTGACACTAATGCAAATGATAGTTTTGTCAATTCTTTAGTGGTTACATACTTTTATTCAAAGGCTGTAAAAGATATTATTTTTAGAAATTGGAATATCTTTATAGAGTTGACAATGAAGTTTTTAAATCTGTTGTGGATTCCCCAAAATTTGTTTACAAAATGGGTAGGAATTTTAAACATGTCTGAAAATCAGATTATTACTAAGACTACCAAGGGTATGCACAAATATGGGACTTGTAGTCAATGCACAAATATCCTTGAACAGCAACCCATTAGGTTGGACATGCTAGACTATACCATATTTTCAGCTGATGGTAATCATGTAACAAAAGGGGTAGTTTGCATTGCACTTTGTTCTGGGTGTGACGGTCTCTGCATTGGCAAATCTGAAATATCTTTTCATAAGAGAATATACAAACTTATTTATGACATCTCAAAATGCAACATTAACAACACCCTTTTTAATTACACATTTAAATGTTCTAATTTCCACAAGTTTTTTATTTGGAATATTCAAAATTGTTCCCATTTACAACCAGGGAGGGTCTTGGAAAACAAGAATTGAGTACAAGGAACTTATTGTATCCGGCAACTGAAACTCAATGCTTCAGTTTTCTCCAGATTAAATAACAGGTGTCCATTTTACCATTTTTAAAATGTAGCGCTTCTAA
Source organism: Protopterus annectens (assembly GCF_019279795.1). Lineage (NCBI taxonomy): Eukaryota > Metazoa > Chordata > Ceratodontiformes > Protopteridae > Protopterus > Protopterus annectens. The sequence continues at coordinate 1,152,584,844 of NC_056739.1, forward strand.
GTTATTATCTTTTTTTTTTAATTTGGTAAATTTTCAATACATTTTTAAATACTTATGTGGTTAGTACACTACTTTATTTCTTTGTTCATCTTTGTGAATAAGTTTATGAACAGGTTTACAGGGTTGTGTTGATTTTTATATGTTTTAAATATGTTGTTTTTTTAAGGTGTTGTTTTGACAGATGTACACTATTTACAATAAAAGTATTTATTATAATAACAAGTGTGATTAACTTTTTACTTAATAGATAATTGATTCAAATTGTCACATGATTTAGCACTACCTAATTAATTCAGATTAATGTTGCATTATTTGGCAATACCTATTTAAATGTCTGTTTGTTTATTGTTCATTAATTCAGAAGAAGTCCTGAGATTCTAGTGATGAAAGTGCTTAACCATTCTTTCGATGTAGTAAACATTGAAGTTTTAATATATGACTGTATTCCCGGATGGTTGCATGACACTACGTGAGCTTTGTTTCATTATTAGTGGATTTACTAGCTGAATGGTTTACATACTTTAGTTTTTGTTTCAAAGGTTTATAATCCAGCCTATCCAAACCTGATACAGATTGCATATTTACATATTTAATTCCTTTTGTAGTTCTGTTATTATCTTCTTCTAGACTTCATTAGCCTCAGTATTTTTTTAAAGCTCTGCTCATTTTTCACCTCAGCTTTCTATTCTTTGCATAAGTTACTGGTAAATGTCTAGTATAATCATTCTTTCTTGAACCACTACCTTTTTTTCTTTTTCACCTAAGTCCTTTATCATTAGTTCTTCCTTTCTTGCACACTTTGCAAAGAAAGTTGACACAATTTCCTTTTCCTGCAAATAACACCTTTGTTTAAAAATAAATGTCTACATTTTCTTTTGCTTTTCTCTGAAATATCTCATTCTTTAAGTACTTTGGATCTTGCTTACAATCTGTTAAATTCTTTAAGCATATTTCAATATTTTTTCTTACAGTTTTCCCCAGTATTCTGGCCATACTTCCCATAGTCTGTAAAATAGTATCACCTTCTGCCTTTCCAGGAAACAGGCCATGTCCAATGGTATTAAGTTGGTCAACAAAATGTAAAGTAACTAGCTAACTAAATAAATAGTTGTTGTTGATATAGCTAATATGAAGAGGCTATTCATGTTACTGAAGCATGAGCAGCTTAGAAAGGGGAAATGCCTAAGTGTCAGGCTTTGTCCTTTACATCCTGTGGTCATTATGCTCAATGCCACAGGATCCTAGCTTATCAGTGGGCTACCTAGGTATGTGGGAAGAAGTTCCTCCAAGATTAGCTCATAAAAGTATACCTGACCATAACACACATACAATTATGGAAGACAAAAAATAAAATAAAGTAATGTAAGAGACATAAAGAAATAACACTTAGGACTATGAATCCCAAGAAGATGCACTCAGGTAGGAAACAAACATCTTTTGGAAATTAAATAGCAAATTATAACAGAAGTTAAGGTTTCAGTTTTGTGAAAAAAAACACAGAACAGAGCCTGAATTAGCACTTAAAACTCTGTGAGGAAATGCAGTATGTTTCGGATCAATTTCCTGCATCTGTATTTTATTTTATTTACTTAAATATACTAAGACACCACTTCCTCTGCCTAATGCCTTACCTTTTCTGGTGCGTGTTTTTCGAGGTTCTGCAGTCATAGGAAGCTAGAAAGAATTTCAAGAAATACTCAAATTAATTAAAATGTCACTGAAATTTCTTACCAGTAAGTTTGTAACTGAAAAGTGCTGGAAGGATGATTACTGATGTCCAAATTATCTACTCAGTATTAAACTCCTCCATACCTAACTTCTTAGTGCAAGAATCAGGGACAAGTCAAAAATAAGGGGAGGGGAACAAAGGTCTAAAAGTAGGGACATATTTTAAAAAAATGCTCTTATAAAACTTAGAAAGTTGCTAAAATAACACGCTTTGCATTAGCATACATTTTCTGAAGGATATGAAGTTTGAAACTGAAATGCCTGCCATCATTTACTGACTGCAGTCCTCAAAAGATCTGCCATATAAAAGCACACATTTTACAAAAAATTATTAGAAATATGAGTCAAAAATGTGATCATTCTGTGAAATTCAGGGCAGTTGAATGATATGAACCCCCTCCAATCAACTATTCACAAACACAAAGAAGCACTCTCACTCCTGAAGGGACAATATTCAACAACCAAACAAAAAAGCAGTAGAATAAGTAGGGTTTCATCAGCTACCTTAGCCATCCCGCTACAAATATAACCTGCAATTCCTAATAAAAATAATTCTAGAACAGGTCACAGTACTCACTGACCTTCTTCATTTCATCAGCAGCTCACAAACTCCCATGATTAATGAGTGACTCAAATATACGTACTTTGTCATCTGAAATAAACTTTTCATAAGATTCTAAAGCCACTTGAAATTTTATCAGTATGATTACAATCAGAATCATGTTTCTGAAACGGTATTCCATAGCTATCCGAAACCTTTTTACAGTACTTAATTCTACCTCCTCATCCAACCATCAATGAAAATAATACAGCTGAGAGAGATGACAGTAGACCAATATTAGCAATGCCATGTTGGCTGGCTGTAATTTCTAATACATGAGTTTTCTCACCTTGCAAAGCATGCTGATCTGGGATATTTTACTGTCAGTCTTTCCCTACCACTTGTGATGCTTGCCTACTCTTATTTCAACAAGGTAGCTAACACCCATTGGTCTAGCAATGTCTGGTACAACCAGCCAATGAACGGATAAAATGATAATTTTCTCATAGCAAGTAATCTACAAGATATATAATAAAATGTATATACAAATGCAAAAAGGGAGAATGTAATTTCCTATAAGAAAATGAACACACCATGGTAAATATTTTTTAATGTGATGACTTTAAGTGTTCAATTTGCAGAAGAAACCACACCAATTATGGATGAAAAGTAACAAAATAAAGAAGAAATATGAGCAATACAGATTATGGTGTAGCCATATCATCAGACATCTAAAGTAGAATCCAAGTGGCATAGAGGAAGGGTGCCCTTACCACAGAGTAGACTGCTTCTTCATGGTTGTTCCATTACTGTATTTCACATAAGTGTATTAACTTTTGGGAAGCTATCTGTGTATTAATATTTGAAATATGAGTGATACCCTTAGCAATAAAGCCAGAGTCAAGCAGACACCTAAGCAGTGGCAGCACAGTTGTCTAATAACTTACCATAACAGTAGATGACAACTGATCAATGTAGCAGTATTGCTTACAATTGAGAAGTATCCTGCCAAATATACTGTATATCCAGCCAATTTACAAAAGCCTGGGCTCCCTCCTCTCATACCATATATCCAGCTTCTGGCTCATGCATGAGACTACATTAGGAATGCAAGGGCAAGAAATTCCTCATAGCGTTGTACATGAGGACAGTGAGGGGAATAAGAAAAAATAGGCCCCCTCAGCAAAGTAAAAGAAAAAGGAATAAAAAAAAGGTGAGGGGAAGAGGGAAGGTGCATATACTGCAACAATTATCTATTTGGACCTATATTTTTCAGCCCTTTCAGAACTGTTAACATCCTTCATTAGATCACTGTTGTAGTATTTCTTACTAGACAGAAGATTCCCAAAGCTTTCATACTGACTGGTAGGAGCCTTAAGATGCAGAACTGGAGTCCAGTATCTCCTGAAGAATGGATCAAGGAAAACCAGTTCTGGCCTTAGAAAAGGGATGTATCTTGTACTGTTTAACAAAGGTGTGAATGGATGACCTGGTGATTGCTTTCAGAATTGTTCTTGAACATAGACCCTGTGAAAAGGGCTCCTGAAGAGGCAACAGATCAAGTAACAAGAGATTTAACCTGGTTTTGGAAAGATTCTCCATGGAAAATATAACAAAAGGATGCAGCAAGAGAAATCTACCAGGAGATGGTTTGTTTGATGCATAAGAACCCATCTTTTTTCCTTCAAAGGAAACAAATAATTGGTCAGATTTTCTTGCAAGCTTTTTTTTTTTCAACAGGATGCCTTTTGAATGTAAATTACGAGTTCTTTCACCCCTGTTTGGAGGGTTAGGAAAATGTAGGAGATGAATGGACTGGTTTAAAGAGATTTACTACCTTAGGTATAAAAGGATTAGTCCTATGGGTTACCCTGACCTTGAAAATATTTTAGTAGGTATCAAAGCCACAAATAAACCCACAAAGCAAATTGGTAAATGTCTGTATAGTTACCCACAAAGGAAATTGGAAAACTTCTGTATAGTTACTTTGCTGCCTGTACCTGGAATAAACTTCCCCATTCCCCCAGACCCCCCCAGACCTTACAGCCATCTCTATCAGTCAGTTTAAAAAAATACTAAAAGATGACATGCTTAATAAGCAGATCTGTCCCTGCCCTACTCCATCCTGACCTATTCCTCATTTTCCTTTTTCCCTTATCTCTGCTTACAGAATGTTACATTATCTACACCTGACTGTCTAAAGCAATAAATAATCTGTTTTCTCACAGTCTAACAGATATAGTGAATTGACACTCCATTACCTAACTGATTGACCATTTGCCAATGTGGTTATTGTGGCATTTCTCTCTGTGTGAATGAAACTGTTAAAATTCTTTTGAAAATAAGTCAAGATGTACTTTTGTATCTACTGTATTATTTATAGTTCTGTTATTAGTATTTTGTATTTGTATAAGTTTTACATATTTATATGTTTGGAGCTTTTCGCCTCGGGTCTCTGCTGAAGAAGGACTTTCTCACCCAGTCAGACTACAAATAAATAAATAATTAAATAAAGATGGTCTTCCAGATACAGAACTTTAAAGAAGCAGAAGAGTACAGTTCAAAAGGAGGAAGGATTAACATTTCCATACAATGTCCAGGTCCCAAAGAGAAGGAAAGGATTTTCTTGGAGGCCTGACATGAAAGATGGCTTTCAGGATTTGTTTAGCCTCATAATGTGAAGAAGAGAGGCATCCATAGGCACATAGGAAGAAAAGATTGACAAATGCCCCTTGATAGAGGAATGTGCCAGCCATGAATGAAGCAGCTCACACAAATGAGAATGTGACTATCCAGTTGACAAGGGTCCTGTCCTCTCTTACGGCACCAGGTAGAAAATCTTTTCCATTTGCAGATACAAAATTTTCTTGCAGCATGTTTTCTTATTTACTTTATTAACTGTAGCACAACCGCAAAAAAAAGGTGCCTGAAGGGGATTAGAAGCCTATAATCCAAACCATCAATTTGAGAGTTGGAGAGTGAAATGAATAAGAGAGCCTTTTTGGTATATGTGTAGGTCCATCTTGTGGGGTAATGTGTGGCAATTGTCCTTGGGTAGATGAAAAAGATGAGTGAATCAATGTAATCTAAACCAAGAGAGAGTGATCAGCAGCATTTTGATTGCCCTTTTGGATTTTCAGAAGGACCCTTAAAATGATAGAAAAGAGATGGAAGGCATAAGAATTTCCTTTTCAATGAGATTGATCAGGCATCCGATTTCCATGATTTTTTGCATGGAACTCTGAAGCAGAACAGTCTCAGCAGTCTGTGCAGAGTGTAGTGGAGGCAAAAAGATTTACCTGGGGAGTTCTCCACTCAGTTTATAGGAAAGCCTCTCTGTTCAACGTCAATTCCTGAGGGTCTGCCTTAGTTCTGCTCTGATAATCTGCCACTGAGTTCATCAGAGGTAGTATGAAAGCTGTCATAAGAAAGTGATTATGCCAAATACTAATACCACAAGCCATCATCGCTAGTCTGCAAAGATGTAAGGTCATTGGCGGGACTTTGCTCTGTCGTTTGGTAATAGACAACATGACCGTGGTATTTTTGGTCACAATTTCTAAGTTCCTAGAGACCAGAAAAGATGAAAAGTCTACAGGGCAAAGATCAGTGCATTCATTTCTTTTAGGATTGTATTTATGCCTGCCCTGCCTGGGCCAGATTCTTTGGATGTTCATGCAAACTGAAAATTTTCAACAAGCTACATCTGAATCATCTGTGGAAACCATCCAAAGTGAAGCAGAGACCAAAATAAGCACACCTGTATTAAGTGTCATCTGGTCGATCTACCAGAAGGTAGGGAAGGAAAAATTGCCCAAATGGATCTGAGGTACCACGGAATCTTCTTCATGCAGTTTAGATTCTGGCAAAGGGAATCCCAAAATCTTAAGAATTTTCTGTAATTTGGATGAATAGGATTGTAAAATAGGCATCCTTTAGATCTATGGTAACCAGACAAACCTATGGAGAAAGCACAGTAAGTAAGCTTTGGAGTGATAGCATCTTAAATTGTGGGATTTTCAGGAAAATGTTTAGGATGGTAAGTCCAAAACAGATCTTTATCTGCTCTCTTTTCTTGGTTTGTGGAACAGCCTGAAGTAAAACCTCTGTCCTTTCGGGTAAGAAGAGACTGATTCTACAGACACCTGATGGAATTACTCTGGCAGGGTTGGAAGAACCAGGTGCTACTGGCTTATAGATGGAACTGGTAGAATTTCAAAGTATATGTGTACTCTTTTTGGATGATATTTAGTACCCATGTGTCCAATGCTATCTTTCTATAAAGCTGAAAGCAGTGGGAAACTCATTTTTACAGAATGGTTGGGGTTGGCCAAGGTGCAGGGAAGAAGGTAGTTGCAAATTGGAACTTTTGTCAAAGGATCTTTTAGATTTCTTAAAGTCTGCCTTGTGTTTATCATGCCATTTTTCATTTTTTTCTCAGTATATTTTATCCCTTTTTTGCTTGGACTTTTTTTAAAGAGAGTGGATAATTCTTCTAGAACTTTGGTATGAGGACAAAAGAAAGAGCTGCTTAAAATTTTGTATAATTTCCCCATTTCTTGAATATTTGAGAAATTGCAAAGACTGCAGGCAAAGCCAGGAGTACCTCTTTAATGCAGATCCAATAGCTGCTATCCTAGAAGCATCGGCAGCATCATAAACACACTTTACTGAATGTCTTGCTACTTGTGCAGCAGAACTGAGCATACTCTGTAATGCATTTTACTGTCAAAGTAAGGAATATCAGAAATGACCTTATTCAGGTTATCAAAAATACCCAACAAATATCTGGCCATATGGGTCTTGATATTTATGAAATGGAAAGAAAAAAAAAAACAGTTGCAAAGGTATACACTTTCTTTCCAAACCTATCCATAGCCCTACTATCTTTATTATTTGGCAGAGCATTGGAAAGCTTAGAAGCCTTATCAGATTCTACTGAAATCATAGCATGTTCCAATGAGGGATTTTTTTAAACAAGTAACATATTTATTAATTTATCATTTATGCCATAAGCAATCATAAACTTATATAAATGAAAACAAACCATACCAACATATTTTCAGCTGCATACATTATACATCACTTATGTTTCCAGTCAGTGTCAGTCAAACATTACAAAGCTCATTCAATCCCTGCTTTTCGTTAAATCTGAATCTTCCTCCAAAACATTATTCTGCATGTATTGTTCCCACAATTCCCATTTTTCTATGTAATTTGCTCCTACTGTTTTTTTAAAAATCCCACTTCCAATTAATTTATTTCTGTTACTATATTCACTACTTCTGGTTTAGACTTTGATTTCCATTGTCTAGTAATTGCTTTTTTGGCAGCCGCCAGAATTAAACTCAGCAAGTCCTTACTATGTCTAGGCAATTCCAATTCTGTATCATAGCTCAAAAAATCATATCCTTAGTTACACCAATTTGTTCAGTCAGGAGTGGCAGAGAAGTATGTAAGAGTGGTACAGGATATGTACGAGGGTAGTGTGACAGTGGTGAAGTCTGCAGTGGGAGTGACCGATCCGTTTAAGGTGGAGGCAGGATTACATCAAGGATCAGCTCTGAGCCTTTTCTTATTTGCAATGGTGATGGACAGGTTGACAGACGAGATCAGAAAGGAGGCCCCATGGACTATGTTTGCAGATGACCCTGGAGAGGTGGAGCTATGCTCTAGAGAGGAGAGGAATGAAGGTCAGCAGGACTAAGACAGAATATGTGTGTGTGAATGAGAGGGAGGATAGAGGAATGGTGAGCATGCAGGGAGTAGAGCTGGTGAAGGTGGATGAGTTTAAGTACTTGGGATCAACAGTTCAGAGTAATGGTGAGTGTGGAAGAGAGGTGAAGAAGAGAGTACAGGCAGGGTGGAATGGGTGGAGAAGAGTGTCAGGAGTGATTTGTGACAGATGGGTAATAGTGAAAGGGAAGGTCTACAAGAGGGTAGTGAGACCAGCCATGTTGTATGGGTTGGATATGGTGGCACTGACAAAAAGGCAGGAGTCAGAGCTGGAAGTGACAAAGCTAAAGATGTTAAGATTTGCACTGGGTGTGACAAGGATGGACAGGATTAGGAATCAGTATATTAGAGGGTCAGCTCAGGTTGGACAGTTTGGAGACAAAGTCAGAGAGGCGAGATTGCATTGATTTGGACATGTGCTGAGGAGGGATGATGGGTATATTGGGAAAAGGATGCTAAAGATGGAGCTGCCAGGGGAGAGAAAGGCCTAAGATAAGGTTTATGGATGTGGTGAGAGAGGACATGCAGGCGGTTGGTGTGACAGAGCAATATGCAGAGGACAGGAAGAAATGGAAACAGATGATCCGCTGTGGCGACCCCTAACGGAAACAGCCGAAAGAGAAGAAGTTACACCAATTTGTTCATCCAGTATTTCTGAGAGACTAGCTTACAGGGAAATTTTTTAATTAATGTTCCCAACTACTTATTTTATCCCCATCACTCCTCCAACATTTGCAATCAACCTGAAGAAAATTCTTTGGAGTCTGTTTGGTGCACAAAAATACATATGCAAGCACTTCCAAGCAAAGATCCTACATCTTCAAGACTTTGTTGCATATTTGGAAGCCACACAAATATCCCCCATTGTTTCCTTGTGAATTGCTTAACCACTCTTTCTTCCCAATCCTTTCTAACCTCCTCTAATTCCTAAAATCATGAAATATTTTGCATACCCTACTAATCATCCCTTTTTAACAGCAGCTTCTATGTGGATTCTACTAAAAACTGTACCAGTGCTGGTCTTTCACTTAGGATTTCCCCATTTCATTCTCTTTGCTTACATTCTGATATCAATCCTTGATAGGGAAGACAATCTCTAGCCTGCAGTCCAAATCTGTTTTTAGCCTCTTCCCAGTATATTACCTTTCCCACTCTAACCATTTGCGCCCAATACCTTGGTTCCTTTGACAGTTTTCTCCAGTAAATTCTGGCCCCCCTCTTGCCTATTCTCTGTACCGCTAATTGCAGTTATCCCTAATTGGCAGAATCTCCTTTCTCCATCCTCATGTTGGCTTAGTTCTTATATTAATAAAATAGCAGAACGTATTTTAAGAATCTGTATGATTCTTGTTATTCTCCTTCAGGATCTGTATCCAAAATCTGAGTCTCTGCTTGTTTCTTGAGTTTCTCCCCATTTCATCATCATCCCTTTCCACTTTGAATTATAGCCATCTACTTGTGCTATGTATAGGAGATTTAAATGTGCAGCTTTGAAATACTCCGAGTCAGGTAATCCCAAACCACCTTGTTTTACTGGAAGGATCAATTTAACACACTTGATTCTTATCTTCTTCCCCTCCCAGATAAAATCCATCAAATCTGTATTAATTGCTATCCACAACTTCTCCTCTGGTTAATAAAAATATGCCTGACGTGTGTATGAAACTAAAGGGACAGAAAACATTTTCAATGCATATATCTTGCTATCTATAGCCATAAAACAGCGCTTTCACTTTCTCAGTTTTTGTATTATCTTTTGCTCAATCTCTTTCCACATGGTTTAGAATAAAAAAGGCCTATATGAAGCTGGATCTGATGGGTCTTTACCTCCAAAAAATATTTCTCTCTTTATTCAATGAATATTAGAAGGTTAGTGAACTCCATGCCTGGCTAGCAAATCACTCCCCTGACATTATCACCCTCACAGAAACTTGACTAAAGCCCCAAATTCCCGATAAAAACAAACATTTTCCTTCCTGCATATAACATATTACAACTTGACTGCCAAATGAAAAAAGGTGGAGGAATTGCCATTGCATACTCCAATCACTTTACTCTTACATCCCTAGACAAACTAATCCCATCCTTCCTACCTGCTGAAATCCTGATTGCCAACCTTAAACTTAACAGTTATATTACAGTCACTACAGCAGCCATCTATATTCCTCCAGGGGACAACATCCCTATACTTGAAAACATTCTCTCGTACCTCTTTCAACACATACATAATAAAAACATCCTCCTTGGTGATATAAATATAAATGAGCTATCCCTATGCTCACCAAACTCTAGCATATTAACTTGCATGGCTTTACCCAACTAATCTCCACATCCATCCATACTGACAAACTTCACAACTCTGGTTCCCTTATTGATTAGATATTAGTCTCCAACCTACTTGAATATCATAACCCTATAACTCGACCAGACTCCCTAAGTGATCACTCTCCAGTAAAAGTTCTCAGATTGACTCCTCATTCCCCCACCCCACCCCACACAGATACATTACTGCAAGCTCTCAAACTTCCACTCAGAAACTTTTAATACCCTCCTCACCAAAATTAGCTGGTCTTTTCTCACCCAAATCCCTCTGGATGATGCAGTACACTCATTTACCTCTACTTTCCTAGATATTCTTAACTCACCTGCACCCATCCGCAAAGTCCATATAAAATTCAATACATCCCTTTGGTTAACTAAAGCCATTTGCAACTTGGTGAAATCTATGGACAGAATGTGGAAAACATGGCTAAAATCCAAACTACCCATCCACATACAAAGATACAAAGAACTTAGAAATCTGACAAAAAATCATATAGATAAAGATAAAAAGAAATTCTATAATAACCCACTAACTGCTCAAATATGTAATCCTTCAAAATTGTGGCATACAATTAACCAAATTCTCCACCCCGGCAACCCCTCATCTCTAAACCCGTGCCTTACAAACACAGCACAAGAAACTGCATCTATCTTTAATTCACACTTCACTGAATCCAGCAAGAAGATGTTACCTTCTAACTCCTCAGTTACCAACACTGTAATCTCTACCAACCCTTCTCCCACCATAAACTCCACTACAACTTTTTCCCTAAAACATGTACCCACCAGACACAGTAAATGTCTACTCTGCAAACTAAAAACCTGCTCTCCATCAACTGACAACATCCCTCCCTACTTCCTTCAGGTAGCAGCAAACTCTCTGGCTCTTAGCTTTCTGTAGGTATTGTCATTAACCATTCCATCTCTGAACCTCAAGTTCCCTCCATTTGGAAAGAATTCTATACTCTACCTGTACATAAAGGAGGTGACTCCACATACATCTCCAATTTCAGACCTATTGCAATCCTCAAACCCCTCTCAAAGATCTTAGAAAAAAACACAGGCAAGTCATGTAACACTTATTGCAAGAAAATGTACTCACCCCCCACACAACATGGCTTTCGCCCAAAACACAGTACTACTACTGCCCATCTATCCTTCATCAGTACTACTTCTGAAGCTCGGGATAACAACAAACTTGTCTCCTGCTTATTCCTTGATCTATCAAAAGTTTTCAACACAGTTGCCCACTCTCTCCTTCTCAGCAAATTGACTAACCTCAATTTCTTTACCACTACAGTTGCCTGGTTTTCTAACCATCTCTCTGATCAACAGCAATCAGTAAAGTGGCTCTCTGCCCCCCCCCTTCTGCCTGTAAAAACTGGTATTCCCCAAAGTTCTATCCTTGGTCCATTACTTTTCAATATCTTCACTAACCTACTCTACACATCCTGCCCTCAGTCATCACTTGTCCAATATGCTGATAACTCTACAGTTCTCTGTTGCAGACAACTCCACTGATCTTATTTCACGTACTTAGTCTTCCTTTAACTCTACTGAAACATGGCTATACAATAACCAGCTTATACTGAATACTAATAAAACCAAACTCTTACTTTTTCTTCCAAAAAATGTAAACAACCTTTAAACCACATTCTCCATACTCTTTCTCAACAACACACCTAACACTGTAGAATCTTCCACTAAATGTCTAGGTGTCATAATTCATGACCAATTAAAATTTGAACTACATGTTAACAATTGCATCAGGGAAACTCACCAAAACTGGGACTCATACACAAATAAGAAGTTCCTCACTAGCAAAGCAAAAATATCACTCTCACGTGCTTATCTATTAATGTACAGCTCCCAAATCCTCACAAACCTCAACTCATCACTCCTAAGTTAGAATCTCCCTCTAACAAAGTGGCCAGATTTGCAGCAAACCAAAATTATAAATCTCATCACTGTCTCTAACTAAAAATATTACACTGGCTATAATTTCCCTATCAGGTTCTCCTCTCCCAGCTTCTGGTTATCCATTCCATACCATATCAACCGTCATACTGTCCCAACCTATCTCCCCTAATTTCCTACTATACTCCTTCTAGGACCCTTAGAAGCTCAGGCCAAGACCTACTACAAATCCATCAACCTAAGAACAAAATGAGCTGCAACCTCTACAGCTATAATCCAGCCATATCCTGGAATAAACTCCTACTGGAAATAAGGACTCTCAACAAAGTTAAAGGATTTAAAACAGCCACAAAAGAATACCTGAAATGTCAATGGTCCTGCTACTGTATGCACCCTTCATAACCTATGTCTTCCTATCCTAGCGCAGCAGACTTGCTTGCTTCTATACATGTTACCTACATAGCCACCTTATCTATGTATTCACACTTTTCTCTCAATCTTACCATACTCTTACTCTTATATCACTTATTTACCATTTCTTACTGTGTCTTCCTTAACTAAGATATCTCTAAATGCTGCATCTACTAAAACTAAATCTGAAGCTAATCACATTCAAAACTCTGTAGCTTTGTTACATGTTTCTTATTGACAACTTAAAATGTAATAGTCTGTATGGAATATAAATGTTATTTGCACATTATAAACTGTGGAGCTTTTCCCCCCAGGTCTCTGCTGAAAAAGGGCTATCAGCTCAGATGGGCTAACAGTCAACAAATGTAAAATAAATAAAATAAAATAAATTTAGGTATTACTCCCACCACCACTTTCTTCCAGGATTTTGGTGCTTCTCCTCCTTTTAAAATAATGCTAAACGAAAACCTTGCAGATCTTTATCACTTTCTTCTCTCCTAACTTCCAAACTTCTACAGGAATACCATCTATTCCCGGGGACTTTCCTATAGATTGATTATACATCACAGTTCTTATCTTATCTCCTCCTATCCTGTTAGTAATTGAGCCTCATCTTCCTCTAACCCATGCATATTTAATTCTTTCATTAACATTTCCATTTGTATTTTTCTAGATTTCCACATTTCTCCGTTTTTACGTGGATTTTTGTAAAATTTCCAAAATATGTGTAATACTCTACAGAATCTCTGGTTATTTTCCTTGTTATAGGCTCCCTAAGCTTACAAACAACCTTTTCGACTTTCTGTTGTCTGAGCCATTTTGCTAAAGGTTTTTGTGCTGTGGAGTTATTATTAAAAAAAGTTGCTTAACAGCAATCTTTCTAAACTCATGCATATTAATATAGTAGTCCCTTGTTTCATTTTCAGCACTGCAAAAGTACCTGTTCTTGTTCTGTGAGATTCACCCTATTCTGCAATACTTTAACCTTTGTCATTCCCCCTAAATAATTCTTGCTACTTCTTAACCATATCTTTTTCTTATATTTGCATCCTATTTTTAAAACTCTACTTTAATTTTATCCCACTCCCTAACTATATTTTCAGAAAAAAATTATATCTTCTCTAATAACTCCTGACTAATTTCTACTACCAATTCCTTTCATTCCTGTCTTTTTAACAGTTAGGTAGGGAACCATCAGCGTCTCATTTTTATTTCAGTATCCAGAATTTTTATTTTAGTTATTATTGGTGTGTGATCTGAAATAGTTATTGGATGCATATCAAAACTTTCAATTAAATGCATATGTTCCTGTGAAACATAACTTCTGTCTAGCCTATCCCAGTTTTCTACCTTAGGGAAGAATTTGCAAATTCTACTGAATTCACATCTTGCATAACAAATATTTTCATAAATTTCTCAAAAAATCTACCCCCTTTTGTTATATTTTCTCTTCTAGGACACCCAGATACAGCCTCAGCTGTTGCAAATCACATTCCAGTCCCCACCTATAACTAATATTCCCTGTGGAAAGCCAATTATTTCTCCCAGAAGTTTCTTAAGGTCCACTGTAGCAGTTTTAGGTGGAATACAAATACATGCCAGTACAATCATTCTTCTTTGCCAGTAGTCCCTTAATACTACAAATATACCGTAATTATATTTTTATCCCCTTCCACCACTACTGGAGCTCATCTCATAAGTAATATAAGTAACTCCCCTTTTATTTTTGTCCCACATATTCTTCTGAAAAACCATGCTGAAATCCTTTCTTTATCAAATTCACACATTCATTTCTTTCCAAATGTGTCTTCTGTAGTATAGCTATTTGTACTCTGCATTTTTAATACAGTTCACTACTCTTTCTTTTTTGTATATATCTGTGAAGCCATTCACCTTTAATGATAATACAGAAAGTGTCTTTGAGATAAGAAGTTATTATTCCCACCTGTTAAGTGTGACAGCCATTTTTAATGTCTATTATCAGCTTCTGTGTTACATGCATACACTAATGTTTGGCAGGTTAATCTTTTATACAGTTGTTTCTTGACATATCCATTTGAAACTATGTCACATCTTACAAGACCTTTTATTTTTCTGAAAACCCTCAAAAACACACACACATACATACATACATACACAAACACACACATAAAACCTATTAATTTAATACTAAGACACAAAACTATGTACATCTTCAAATAATGAAGTTTAACCCTCCTAAAAGGAACTGTCCCAGACTGGACTCACTGCATCTCGGTCCAATGAGAGAGCCTATTTAGATGTTATAAAGTGCCAGATTCACATATCAATTTTTTTTAGGCGCAGGTGGCTGTGACACAGGTACAAAAGATGCAAAAAAGAAAGTATCTAGCAAAGCATCCAGCACAGAAGGAATAGTTCAAGACTTAGGGTCATACAAATTTAATATGTCATAATCTCTTTCAGAATGTCTGAAAACCTGCTTCCCTTTCCTGTGGAAGTGCTGCATCATTATCAAAATAGTGGTACCAAAAGACAATGTGAAAATCAGAAACTGCATTCTCCTCCAAGTCTGAATCAGAAAGCCGAGGAAAAAAACTCTGTCCTTTCATCTTCCTGTCCAGATTCAGTATGTTGAATCTTTTTAGGAAAGGAGGTATCCTTTCTTTTAGCAGAAAGCAATAAATACGAAGGATCAAAAGCCTGAATAGAACCCTAAGCCAGATCCATTAAACTACTCCTGTCTAAGGAAATTTGAGGAGGAATAGATACATGTTTAGTTTTCTGTTTGACAGAAAATAAATGGAGCCAGTAGTGTTATAAGCATCTATATTATTTAAACAGCATTTCAAAACTTTGAACGTGCCTTCATCGACAGCTTAATGTCGAAAAGGTCAAATTCTGAACACACAGAACCTAGGGGGAAAAAAATCGCTGGTCCGCAAAAAAAATAAATAAAGTGGGGGGGGGGGCTTCACCACACACACACACACACACACACCCTACTTAAATATTCCAACTCCGAGATCGCACCACAGTGTAGGAAATGTCCAAATCCCGAAAACGGCCCAGTGATTTTTTTTTCCTAGGAAAGAAATCTCTCTTCCGTGTGTTCAGGATTTGGCCTTTTCGACATTATGCTATCAATGAAGGCACGTTCGAAGTTTTGAAACTTCATTTAAATAATAGGGACTTGTGTTATAAATGGCAGCAGTAGCTTTGCCAGGGATAGGTAAAACACTGACACAACAATGAAGATCTCCCTGTTCTTTCTCCTACGACAGCAAGAATGGCTCTCCCTTGCCCGCTGAGGGGACTCCAAAAGTCGCAGAGGACATAGCTAATCCCTGGTTTATAGTGGCTGTAGGTGCAGGATAAAACATGAATGTTCTAAGGTACTACAAAATGACCACAGCAGAGTCACCCACATATAGCTGAGGGAATTTGCTAGCCTGCTGTGCTGGCAAAGGTTGTTTGCGTAACTTTTTCTTTTCATGGCTGGAAGAAAGACTGACCTTTGGACCATTTGTTCCATGGTCAGTCTAAAAATTTTGTCTCTTTCAGAGGGGAAACAAACAGCAAAAAACAGTAAAAATTGAAAGTCTTTAAAAGTAATTTTTTTGCACACAAAAACACAGTAAAATAACACAACTGTCAGCCCCAGAAAGTAAAGTAAACAATTTCTCCACAGAAAAAAAATGCTTTTTAAATGCTTCAAACAACTTTGAAACTGACATGGAAAAAAGCACTCTCATTTAAAAGTACAACACAGTTTTATAACAATCCATTAAAACACGGACTCCTAGTTTTAAAATAACTTCCATGAACAGGAAGGCATCAATAATCGACCAACCAATTGAAATGGAAGGTTTTAGAAACTTATCTGCACAGCAAAGGAACAGCACAAGCCAACCAAAAATGCTCAATAGCTTCAGAGGAACATATTCTTCAATGGCAGTAAAGCTCTGAAGGGCTTGGCACCACAACTTGTGTTTTGTCATCTTATCTCCAGCTGCCTGTTTGGGTGCGCAGAAGATGCCCTGAAGCTTTGGAAGCAGTCTAGCTGTTACATCCTTGCCAGGATATAGCCATACAGCTAAGACTACTGCAACAGTGATCAATATGATGAATAACATTTGTTTTCCAGGCCTACTTGCAAGGGGTCTTGGCAGAGATTCTGTTTAGTTGTCCATCTTGAAAAGAGGCAAACCAATCTCCTTGAGGTATTCTCCACATCTGGATCAACTCCTGAAAGACCTCTAAACTGAGTTTTCATTAGTGAGGGTCTGCCCAGGATCTGCTTAGCTTGTCTGCCACTATGTTCTGCTCTAACACTATGTAAGAAACTTGAAGAGTTAGAGTGCAGTAGAGCTAACTCCCAAGCTATTATTGTCAGCCAGCATAAGGGGTATGACTTGGTGTGCCCTGTTTATGTACCACATTGCCATGCTGACATCTGTCATGATCTGTAAAGGACCTGGGTCCCAAAGATAATGCAGAGACTTCATGGCATGAATTACTGCCAAGATTCATTTTACACTGACATACTTTGATCTGTTTCAACTGTCCTACAGTCCTTGCATTTTTATCCTCATTGAAATTGCTCCCTATGCAAAATTTGAGGAATCAGCCAGTACAGATTGTGTTGGCATGGGTGCAGAAAAAGGCAGACCTAGATTGTGAGTCATCTGATCCACCCAACAATGCAGTTCTGATTTGATAAATTCCAAGACTGAAATCTGAAACTGCAGGCAATGAGAGTACAGAGTCCACATGTTTTTGAGGTACCACTAAATCTTTCATGCGTAATCTAGCAAAAGGAATTATGAGAATCATAGAAGCTATCAGACCTAATACCCTGAGCAATTTTCTAGTTGCAGCTCGAGAATGCAGCGAGAAATCAACTTCCAGATACAAATCCATCTTCTCCTAGGGAAAGAAAGTCTTTTGAGACAGAATGTTTATTAGGCAACCTAGAAACACAATCCTGCGTGGCAGGGTAAAGCAGTATTTTTGCATATTTATCTGGAACCCCAGCTACTGTGTGAGAGACGATACCTTTGTTAAGAACATTTGACAACTAGGAAAAAAAACTCTGCACAAGTAAGCAAGTCATCTAAATAAGGAAAATGTGGATGTCTTGCACTCTGTAAAGGCCACTACTGGGGCCAGACACTTTGTAAACACTCTTGGTACAGTGGGGAACCCAAAGGGTAATGCAGACAACTGATAAAGTGACCCAGACACGCAAATTCTTACAGATATCCTGAACTTTCTCTCTATTGCAATGTGATGGCAAGCACCATTGAGATTTACCATAACACTCTAATATGGGAAGAGAGTCAATACTGTTTGAAGGGTCAACATCTTGAACTTTGGAATCTTTTCAAAAAAGACTGAGTGAAGTAAGATCCGAAACTGGTCTCCAAAAGTGCGCCTTTTTGGGACCAGAAACATTCTGGAATAAAAGCCCTTTGCTATTTGATTTGCAAGAACATGCTCTAGGACTACTGTCTTTAACATGTTGGAGCACTGGAGGAAACGTATCCATTTGACTGGGTGGAAGAGGAGAGAATCCCCTGAAAGGATGGGGGGCTTTTTTATCCACTGCCAACTGTAACCCATTTGTCTCACCTTAAAAACCCTTTTGTTTGAACCAGTTGTCAAAATGGAGACTTTAGAGTTAGTTTTTGGGAAAAAGGAAGAAAAGCTGGGGCAGGAGGAGGCAATAAGCTGATCTGGATTCTGGCATAGTCATTCAGAAGAGGGCACCTGAGCGCTTTTTTGAAAAATCAGCTTTCTTTTTTGAATTTTCATTAGTCTCCTCATAACATTACTTCTTATGAGTCCATCCATCAGCACAATGTACATCTTGACTGAAATGAGAAAAAAATCATTTTATTAGCTAGAGAAAGTAAAAGTAATGTCTTTCGGCTTTTCCCAGTTAGGGGTCACCACAACGGAACGCTGGTCCGCTTATGATTGGCAGTAAATTTTTACGATGCAAAGGTGCCAGCCCAATTCCCAACCTTCAAAGAAGGCACACCCATTCATGCACACACCTACCTGCATGTCTTTAAACGTCACTCGCCCACGGGGAGGACATGCAGACTCCACACAGAAGGCACTGCAGCCGAGACTCGAACCAGAGAGCCTTTTGCTGTGAGGCGACAATGCTAACTGCTGCAACACTGCAGCCTGCTAATTTTATTATCTAGAGAAACTTTATAAAATTTATCTGCCTTTCTCGGTAGAGCAAGTTGAAAATTAGCAGCACTGCAGGCAGCATTAAAAGCATCCTTCAGGACTAGAAATATAGAGGGAATGGGTGCAGTATGCAAGGTTTCTTGTTCTAATAAATCATAATATTTACTCAACTCGGAGTTAACATCCACCTGCTCCCAAGCTGAAGACAGTTTCAGAAAACAAGAAAGTCTGTAAATGTTCAAATTAAGACTTGTTGTCTAAAGAAATCAGTCTTGGGCTATCAACTCCTCAGCTGACACTACCCTGTCTTTGTCTAAGTCAGAACCCATTGAACAAACATCTTAATTCCTATGAGTAGAGGAGTAGGGAATATCAAGACGTACTTGACACCTAGGGTTAAAAGCCTACAACAAAAACTCTTGGCCAAGAAAAAAGCATAATTTTTAGCAATAATAAAAATGCCCTTATTGTCACAATGGTTCTTTTTTTTTTATTTCTTTATCCTACAGGCATCTGTGGATGAAGACAGAGAAGGGGAAAGCATATCATCCTGAGCAAGAGTTCTCTTTCCCCAGCCACACTAAAGAGATCCTCCTGGGTTGCCTCCAGTATCTAAAAAGGATGGTCTTCCTATGCCCACAACAGATACTGAAACAGCTGAACCCAGATTCATAATGGCTAGCAAAGCTACAACAGAGTGAACAGAGTGATTAGAAGAAAACAGTAAGTGGTCTGATGAACCAGCAGTGGCCAGTGCAGTGTCACCTACCATCAGCTGAGACACTGAAAAGTATCCATGCTGTAACCAGGGAAGATGCCCAATTGCTAGTAAGCACTGCTGGAAGGAGTCAGATGGACGTTAAATAGTCAGACAAGTGTTCACAAGCAGCACTCTTGCCTTTAAAAAGGATCAGAGAATTTGGAAAATAACTTACGGACTTGAAAAATCCTAGAAACTTCCTGCATTAGTTTAGCTTTTTCATTCCATTGTTTGAGCACTGGCATAGGAGAAGGCCCAAATAAATCCCTCTCTCTGTCTGGAGGAGAGTTCAGGATTGCTGTCTTTAAGTCATCTGCAAACGTTTGGTTACATATTCAGACAAATCTTCTCAAGACTGTGGCTGAAGTAGAATCCCTAAAAACAGTACTAGCACAAATACACACATTTTTTAAGGTGTATTCAGACACTTGAGACAAATTAGTTGCAATTTGATTCAAATAAGATCTCTCTTCAAAATTCTAAAGTAAAAGCACAAGTAGTATACTGAAATCCTGTCAGGACTCAAGTCTATTTCACAGAAAGTGCACTGAGAGGATACAAGAAATGAAGAAAAGTTGTCACAAAGTATAATCAAGCACCAATACACTTATAGCCCTGAAATACACTTCACACTGCTTAATATAACACCATCAATCAAAATGTGTACATAAAATCAATCCCCAAGCTTTAAAATCTTATGGTTGTCAAAAGCAGAATGTTTTTTCTCACAAAAACAGACTGTTTTAAAAGTAACAGTTTCTGACAAGGAACTTCTGATGTTAATAAAATTGTCAGCAATCTTCAGAAAACATAAAATACATAAAAATATTTTCTCTTTGGAAGGGTTCACCTATGGGGACTGATCTGACAGAAATGAAGCATATACACAGTTGCTATTCCTGTGAAGCCTCTCGGTTGTTCCTTGAGGTGGCAAGGAAGTTCTGAAGATTTTTAGTCACTTTGATTTTCTATATAGCTCCCTTCAAAATAGGTTAATCCTACATGCAGCCAGACTGACACTATGGGAGGGGGATAAAAGCTTTTGGAAGCTGACCAGTCACTATATCCTTGACAGGATACAGTCCATAGGCTACTGAAACAGTGAATATGATGATCACCACTGAATTTCTTTGGTTATAAAAAACTTTTGTTCTGGTCAACCTTTCACATTTCTTTCCTTACAACATAATTTTGTTCAGCTCAGCCTTTCCCTGTTAACATCTCAAAGAAACTTTAGCTCTGGATCACACTGTGTGAATTTCCACAGCAGACTCTATTTCACTTTCATCACGGACAACTGTAAAAATTACCTAATTCACTTCCAGTTCTTTCTCAAGCAAAACCTTTTACTGTACTAGTAAATATGAATGACTCAATATTATTTGTCATATGCATTTCTTTGCAAGATCCCAACACAGTTAATTCAGACTTCTGCAGTATCAGCAACATTGTCTGCAATCTCTGTGGTGCCTTGTACAAGGCCTTCTTAAATATGCTCAGCAGCAGTTTATAGTACTTCTCCACCAACAAAAATTTCCATAAACAAAATCATAGAAATGTTCTCATACACATAATATGCTAAGAAGCTCATTTTATCTATGAATGCATCACCTCTGCCACTCTGTAAAAGTTCTTGATCCACAAGCAATAGGACTACAGTTTGCGGAGCAATGCACAACCACCATTCTGACTGGCATCTTCCTGTAAGATGAATGAATGACATTTACATCAAAATACTTCAGTACAGCTGCTTCAGTAAAAGTGCTTCAAAGCTACTTCCTTACACTATAGGTACTGGAGTACAGAGCATGTTCCGATAATTTCCTTAATGACAAACTCATTTCCATCAAATTTGCTTAGACACTACAATCAGTCCTAGACATCTCAAGAGAACACGCTTTTCCTCAGATCAGTGTTACAACACTATGCCTCTCCGCATCTTTGTATCTGATTTCAAGGCTTCTGACAACAAAACATGACTCGAATTACAACTCTATTTTTGATGTTACCCTTACTCATATTCCTATTCATCTTGGGATTGTTCTGTCCAAAGATCTTCAGTAACTCATTCTAACAGTATATTGTTCACTGATTTGGCCCCATCAATTATATTAACACCACCATTAAGCCTTTCAATTATCAATGCAATAACTTTCTGAAACACAGAGAAAATATCAAATGGAAAGAAAGTTTAGAAAACTGACTTCCCATAGGTAAAACACTCATCATCAGGCTTTGATCACCAAAAGCCCTTATCTGAATCATGCACAGAAAAGTACTTTGTATCTTGCAGGACAGCCACTATTTTTTTCAGTTATATGCAGCAGATAATATTCTTTTTATGTTTCAGTCTAGTACTGGGGACATGTGCAAATATGAATTTTACCTGGCTTCACTATAGCAACCATACTGTTGACCCATCCCGTAGGTTCTAATCACAGTCATTTGCTCTGTGTTGTTTAATTGAGAATTCTAGGTTACAAAGCTACTGGAACATTCCTTGGAGCACCCACTACAGGCAGTGCTATATGATCTGACTATAGTAAATTTAAAGTTATGTACTCAGCATAACTAGGCATCTGTGTTGTCCATTTTCATTCTGCCTCAACATATGGGTTACGGATGCTGCCTTAAAGGTCTTATTATCTAAGAAGAGAAGAGGAATTAAACCAGGGCTCAGACATGGAACCATAGGTCCCAAAACTCCATCAGGTCACTCCAGAAGTTGATAGGAATGAGGAAAGAAGGGTGGGAGTTGAGGAAAAATGAAAATGAACACAGATGCCTAGTTATGTTTAGTACTTCTTCTTCTTTCGGCTTTTTTCCGGTTAGGGGTCACCACAGCAGATCACCTGTCCGCTCATGATTGGCAGTGGAGTTTTACGGTGTCGAGTTGCCAGCCCGGCACCCACCCTTCCACAGAAGGCACACACATGCACACACTCACACCTACGGCCAATTTAGAGTGTCCAATCCCTAGTTATGGTTAGTACATAACTTTAAAATCTGATGTTGTCCTTTTCATTCTTTGTCAACATATGGGATAGAGTCTCCAGCTACATAAATCTTGGATGGCCCTCATGGAAGGTTATTCCAGAGAACTGTTGAACCAAAGGCAGCTCTGCTTCTGGAAGTTATATCCAATTTGTAATGAGTGATAAAAGTGTGAGCATTGGACCATTTGGCTGCTGCAGAAATATTGTAAATGGAAGTTCTAGACCAGAAGACAGACAATCTGGTCATAGATCTAGTAGAATGGGCCTTAGGTGATTTTGGTAAGGAGAGGCCTTGTTAAGAATATATGCAGAAAATACAAATTTGTTATCCATTTGGCCAATGTAACTTTAAAAACTGGAGGACCCAATCGATTAAATGAAAAAGAAACAAACAACTGGTCCCCTTTTCTGACATCTTTTGTTCTGTGCGTAAATATAGTTGTCTATGCACACCTAAATGATGTAGTACGTATTTTCCTTTGTTCGAACATTTTGGAAAGAAGACTGGCAAGTGAATGGCTTCCTTTATATTTAACTTGGGAGCCATTTTTCGCAGGAAAGAAGGGTTGGTGTATACAGCAACCTGTATTTATGAAATACAATGTAAGGATCCTGGAGTTCAGAAATCCTATTAGCTGAAGTAGTAGCAACTAAAAAGGTTGTTTTCCAAGACAAGTACTTTAAGTCAGTTTTTGCTAAACGTTCAAAAGGTTGTTGAGTTAAGCCTTGCAGTACTACTGTTAAATCCCATGGAGGTGATGGATCTTTCACTAAAGGTCTAAGCAGGTAAGTACCCTTCAAGAAAGCTTTACATAATTTGGAAGCAGCCAAAGAAGATGCATTGTTCTCCGAATTAAAATTTGGTATGGCTGCCAATTGTACTTTGGTTGTGGAAAAACTAGCATCTTCCTTAAAAAGAGAAGTTAGAAACTTCAGTACAGCAGAAACAGGGGCAGTGAATGGATCAATGTCATTTTTCGGAGCCTAAATTAAAAAATCTTTTTCATATGTTTTTGTAAATCCTCTTAGTTAAGTATGTTTGTGAGGATAAAAGTATATCACATACCAGGGAAAAAAGCCTGGGCTGTCTGGCTATTAATGGAACTGCAGAAACCATTCAGTTAGCTTGAGGGTTGGGATATTGGGATGTTTTATTTCAGATGGATGTGACAGAAGGTTCAGACTGGGGTCCAGTATCCAAGGAGGATAACAAAAATGAGACAAAAGGAAGGGGAAGCAGACCAGGTGATGCCAGAATAGGGCAATGAGGATAACCAAGCTCTTTAACTGGCTGGCTTTCTGTACGAATTTTGTAATCAGATGTACTGGGGATAGGAGTAAAGGAGACCAGAGGGCCATACCTGGACTAGAGCATCTCTCAGTGACACCCCTTAAGTGGGGATTAGGGTAAAGTACCCGCTGCATCAGTTGTGGGAAGAGGCAAAGAGATTGCAGCAAAGTTGACCCCAATGACGTGAAATGTTCTCTTTCACTGAATGATTAACAGACCACTCATGAGGTATCAGCATTGTCCGCTAGTACTCTGCACTTCTCCAGAATGAGCACTGCTACTAGAAAACAATTGGAGAAGATTGTCCATTGTCACACTTTCATACCTTCTCTGCAGGGGAGGTAAGATCAAGTTCCCCCTTGTTTGCTGATGAACCAAACCACAGAGATGTTGTTGGTTTGAATCGCAATGGTCCCTAACGGGAGAGTATCTTGAAGTGCCTGCAATGCTAGTAGGACTGCTCTCATCTCCAGGACATTACTATAAAAATTGTTCTCTTGGGGGAGCACTTACCTTGGACAGTCCATTCCAAGAAATGCAACCACCCATCCCAAATGGAAGGCATCCATTGTCACTGTGGCTACTGAGGGAGACAGAACAAAGGACCAACCTATGCAAATGTTGTCTAACTAAATTCACCAGCGTATATAACTTTTGTACATTGGAGTAAGTATGACTGGAAAGGATAGGGGCTGCTGAAGAATAGACTACTGAACACGTAGAGTCCATTGAAGAACATGCATATAGTAACAAGCTAATGAGACTAATACTAGAGACATTGCCAAAGAACCTACAGCCTGAAGAATAAGTTTGGCAGGAATAGCTGAATGAGAAAGAACTTAATGAATCTGAGTTATGATTGTCCATACACAGTAAAGAGGTAAAGAAGCAATCTTATTTATTGTGTTTAGATGGGCACCAAGGAACTCCAGGCTCTGTACTGGTAGCAATTTGGATTTGGAAATATTGACAGTCATGCAGAGTGACTGGAAAATTTGGAACAAATAGTCCCTGGACTGTTCTAGGAGATGATACATGGTTGAGGCAGTGAGAAGCCAGTCATCTAGATATAGCAACATTACGAATCCTTGCAATCTCAGATGAGCTGCTACCACTACCATACACTTGGTAAACGTCCTGGGGGCTGTGGTGAGTACAAAGGGCAAGGTTCTAAAATGACAGTGGACTGGCTCCCAGCAGAAAGCATAAATGTCTTCAGAAGTATGTTTATTTTGATGCGATAGTATGCATTCTAAAGATCAAGTGAGCACATCCAATCATCCTTGAGAAACAGAGGTAGAATAGACTGAACCATGACCATATGGAACTTTGATTTTCTCACAAATTGGTTTAGGTTGCTTAGATCCAAAATTGGTTCAGGTTGCTTAGATCCAAAATTGGCCTGAGGTCCCCTATATCGTTGGAACTAAAAAGAACCTTGAGAAAGTTCTGAATCCTGTTTAGTGTGATGGGACCCCTTGGATAACTTTTGTCCAGCAGCTTCTGAATTTCTTAAGTTGCAGCTTCTCCCCAACTGGATGGAATGTTGGGAAGCTTCCTTCATTTGGAAGTGGGTGTTTGGGAAAATGTTATAAAGTAAACTCTGGAAATTATATTTAGCACCCAGGAATATTTTGTTATACTGGCCCAGGCATCTGGGGGGGGGGGGTCTATATTGTATTATTGACAGCTTAGGTTGTCGAATGCTCAAACATTGACACCTAAGTGTTCAAAGCTGACAATAGTGAATGGCCACATAATCAAATTCTTTCCATGGGAAAGAATTCACATGGCTGTTATCAGGGATTTGTCCTTTCCCCAATGTAGACCGATCTCTAAGTTGGTGTATTTAGTTAGGGGGGGTGTGAGGGGCACTGCCCCCCACATTGGGGGGGGTGTGGGGGGGTGAAGCTCTCCACTTTGTTTGGGTGTGTTTGTTTATTTTGTTTATGGATGGCCACGCAAATTCTTTCCCAAAGAAAGAATTTGATTATCCTGCCATTTGCGATTGTCTTTTGACGCTTAGGTGTCGATGTTTTAGGATTCGACAACCTAAGCTGTTGATGATATGATATAGATGCCATCTGGGTGCCTCCAGAGACAGGCAGTTGGGCAGCACTTCAGGAGTGCTGAAAGGGTCTATCTGAAAAGGAAACTCAGGAATCCTGATTTTGCGGGTCTCCTCTACTGTAAGGACAGCGTCTTTCATTCGAACTCCCTCCCCTGTCTGTGAAGGAGTTGCCTCTGCATGACTCCTGGAAAGATCCCTGGGATTTACCAAACCACATTTTTTGCCACCTCTTTGATTCCTTGAAAAGGATCACTGAGGAATAGAAAATCAAATTAAATTCCTACAGCAGACAATATCTTTCCTTCCCATTCACTGTGGGAGAGTTTCTTTCACAGAAGGGACAAACCAGGACATTCTATGGAAAGCAGCACTGATGAAAGAAGACTTGAAAGTCTCTGCAAAATCACCATAATCTCATCCAGGCATGTCTCGTTAGGTTATGCCTATACTGCGGCCTGTGAGGTAACCTTCTGCTGCATGAGAAATCAACCTCATGGATGCACTGGAAATAGATAAAAGAGTAGGCAGCTGTGAAGATGATCTTTTGTAATCCTCTGCAGACATGGACTCTGATAGTACTTTGGTCAAGTCTCTCTGGAACCTCATAAAGTATGACAGGTAGTTCAGGGACCTTAAGGCAAACATCGTTTAAGCAAGCACATGCATTTTCCATCTGTCCAGTGCCCTAGACTCTCTGTTAGGGGGGTGGATTGAGATGCTCTGTTCTGCTAGGTCCTTTTTGGTGGCTGCCACCACAATCACTGCATCAACAGGGACTCCTTTGCTCCATTGGGGTATATCTTTTGGAGTGGCTAAAATTTTGTCTGGACAGCATAGGATAGGTTCAACAGAATCTTTTCCATTCCATGTCCAGCGAGAAAGGCTAGGTTGATAAACTCTTTGGCCAGGGGAGTCAACCAAGACATAGATGGGCCAGCAGCAAAATCCTCCAGAAATACTGACTCCCCGGGGAAGGATTATCTGTGGACCATTCACCTTTCTGCTTAAGGATCGACAAAATTTCTCTGAATGAGATGTCATTGGGGAATGATCTGGGGGGGGTCTACTTCAAAACATTGAAATCTCATAACATTGAATTTCAAAACACTGAGACAATAACATCAAAAACCCAAAACACTGAAAACCCAAAACAACGAAAACTCCGAACACTGAAAGTGTGCGTCATAACAGTGAAAACTACAACGCACATGTAAATAACATCCCCTCCACCTATAACAACACCAAAGTAAGAAACACACTTTTTACTATGTTTCTGCAGGGAGGCAAGAACCCTTGCATCCCCATGTGGGGGGCTCTGCCCCCCACGTAAATTAAATATACCAACTCGTAGATTGCACTACAGTAGAAAAACATTAATTTCTTAACCCCACTGTAACATTATCACCTTACAGAATGTAAACATATGGATGTGTTGCTTTCACACAAGTTAGGTTAGTGTTCTGAGAAGTACTGGGAGAAGTGAGTAGGGGAAAAGTGTGTTTATTTTACCAATCTGTACGTGTTTTTAGGCCATACAGGTAAATGATTTAGACATCATGTTTATATTCTATATGGTGATCGCGATACAGTGAGGTTAGGAAATTACTTTTTTACACTGCAGTGCAAGGAGTTGGTATATTTAAATTACGGGTGGTGCAGGGGGGGGGCTTGCTCCCCTGCAGAAATGTAGTAACGAGTGTGTTTGTTTGTTTGGTGTTGTTATAGGTGAAGGGGATGTTATTTACATGTGAGCTGTAGTTTTCAATCTTATGAAACAAAGGTTCAGTGTTCTGCGCTTTCATTGTTTTCGGTTTTTTGGGTTTTCGATGTTATGGTCTCAGTGTTTTGAAATTCAATGTTATGAGAGTTCAATGTTTTGAAGTAGACCCGATCTGGAGGACCCTACCCCTTTATCAAAATCAGTATCTTCAGTGAGACATTCCAATGGGGAATCTAGCTGCCTCCTCTTACACATTTTCTTTCAGTGAACCTCCTCAGTGGAATGTTCTGGAGAGGTGTCCGAAGAGAGGGGTAGTTCTTCCATGGGAACAGTCTAAAAGTTACATGGAACTGGCTGCTGCTGTGGAGTAAGTCTGATGGAATCACAGCTCAGAACCACAGAGGGAAAAGGGGTAGGATCCGAGGATGTTGGAGAGACCAGATCCCTTGCATGAGAGAAAACCATTTCCACAACCTCGAATGCAGATGGACCTACAGAAGCTATGTCTGGCCACTCTGGAGCCAAAACTTCCAGTGCAGGCAGATCTGGATCAGTGTCTTGAGAAGGGAACTGGACACCAGCTATCTAGCATGGAGGGTCCGAGGGGCAAGGATGGATTCAACATCATCAGAGTCGATTCAAGCACCCACCAGTGCAACTTAATGTAGATGCCCACACCTCTCACAGACCAGCTGAAGTTCAAATACTGAAATAAACAGGATGATTGAGTAAAACCACAAATAATGCTTTATTCCATTCCTTCTGAGCGTTTTTGTTCCTGCATCAATATCCCAGACTTAATCAGAAATCAAGGAATAGTCACTTATGCAATAGAAGAAACTAAATAATTTAAAGAAGATTTTTCTTCACAAGAAGAAGCTGTAGATAAAACATTCCTCATATGTTCACAATATGTCAGAATAAACTTTAACATATGAGTCTGGTAATTTAAAATTCTGAAAATCAAAGTTACAGAAGTTTACACTTTTTTTCAATATCTATCAATGTTCCATCTTTTTTTAGAAAGGGAAAGAAAGGAATTAACTAAGTGCTTAGCAGCAGAGGAGTCAACTAAGGCAACAATTGCTGGGTCAGGTTTGGGAATAGTGTATAAAATTCATAGGATATATTCTATCTACCTTTTTATTGATGGCTGTCTGACTATCAAGAAAATTGCAGGCAGTAAGACACATATCCTCTAAAGCAGACAGGACAGCAGGAATGGGTGTAGGTAATGGAACATCCTTCTGCAACAACTCAGTATTTATTTTGAAGGACTGAGAAAACCCAGTATTCTCCCATTGAAACACTAGGCCATTCTAGCAATAGTTTCAAAGAAAAAGAAACCCCACATGGAGAATCAGAAAGAGAGATCTCCTCAGAGTCTGAATCCGAAATCTGAGGACAAAACCCTGAATTCTTCCCTGCATCTTCCTGTTCAAATTCAGAATCTTGAATTTTTTCAGGAAAGGAAGTTTCTCTGTTTCTTTTACAAGAAACTACTCTACAAGTAGGCTCAATAGCTTGACATCAAGCCCTAAGCCAGTCCAAGTAAACTACACCTATCCAAAGAAATTTGGCCAGCAATGTTACTAATGGCAGCTGCTGCTTCCCAAGGATGGGCACAGCATTCAGACACAGCAAGGACACCTTCCCTGTTCCTTCTTCCAGGACCAACATGAGTAGTTCTCCTTTGCCCATTGAAGGGATCCCAATAGCCACAAAGGACATGGCTAAACCTTCGTCCATAATGACTGTGGGTGCTACACCAGAGGGATCCAGGGTCAAAGATGAGTGGTCTGAGGTACATCAAATGGCCACAGCTGAGTCACCAATCTGTGGCTGAGGCAAACTGTTACCCTTCTGTGGCGGCAAAGGCTGTTTGCTCTTTTTCTTTTTGTGGCTGGAAGAAGGAAGGATGGGCCATGGGAGTGACAATCTGTTCCATGGTCAAGCAAAAAATGGCACCCCTATCCTGGGAAAAACATGCAACAATGCCAGTAAAACTTCCAGTCAACAAAAGTTATTTTATTTTTTTTTTAAAGAAAAAAACTGTAAAAAGCATTTTCAAACACTATGGAAGACCCACAACCTTAAAATAAACACAACCTCTCCACAGAAAATAGTTTATCAGTTACATAAGACTACTGTTAAAAATCAGAGTTCTGTTGCCATGGATAATAATAGTTTATTGTAGTGAATAATATGTAATATAATAGCAGCAGATATAAATGTCACAGCAGCATATTCAAATGGTATATAGCAGCATCAAATAACTGAAAGCACGGAAGTTGTTCCATAGTGATAGCTGAACTAGTCTTGCACCAGACTTCAACTAACTTCTCTGTCCTAAGCATAAGTATTATATTACTTCAGTCTGGTATCTTTTCTCTGGAAGCTGTATCACCACCCCTTAACCTTGGTTCTGAGGCCTTGTGCCTAATTGTCTATAATTTATCTAGCATTTCATTGCAAGTACAGGTATTTTCCCTTGAGAAAGGAAGATTCTGTAACTTTCCCTTGAGAACGGTTATTTCTGCACATCTCATGTCAGCAAGATTATTTTTTCCCTTCTACTGAACTGTCATCCCCTGAAACTGCATGCATAAATGAAAACAAAATCTGACTCTGTATTCTGCAACTACTTTTAAGTAAAAAAACTCAATCTAACAGCTCCCCTGAAGTCCCTGATGAAAATTTACAGGGACCTTCTTTTGCAGTTACCTCATATCTGTATTACTAAATACTGTAATCTGGTTTGAATATATGGGCTTTATGCCAACTCACTCATAACCTGCAGATGTGTCCTGATAGATTGAAATGTCCTTTATGGTCTCAAATATACTGTTAACTCTAATACCTCCAGCAACTTGGCTAATTTATTAATTTCCAAACAGCTTTAACATCTCCATATCCAGGAAATATACCTGTTCCATTGATTACCCCATTACCTAGATCTGTAGTCTTTAGAGTCTTTAAGTCTAAGTTCTAATGCATGTGTGATGCATTTAAAACATCCACATTATTCTGAAAATCAGTGCATCTTAATTCTTAATTCTGTGGTTTCTAAAACTGATTAGGCCAGGTAATTCTTTCAACCCTGCTGTTCCAGAAACAGCATGAAGAAAATGCCATACACATCCTCAACTTCCCTTTGTAAGTCTCCAGTCAAGTTAGGCAATCAAGTTAAACTGTTAAACCTGGCTATTTTTTCCTCTATTACTGTATACTGTAATGGTAAAATTACACTGATTATTGCCTATGTTTTCTACCTTATGAACTGGTTTATTATTGTACTATGATGTCTCTCTGTTATAGCAAATGAAACCTTTCCCTGCTGTCCATGGATTCAAATCTTCAAACATTGTACTGTCTAGTCCATTACGTTTTTTTTCATTCTACCTCCTATCAATTATGATGGCTATATTCTGAAGCCTAACTGAAACTGGCACTAGAGGGTTACCCCAGGTCTTAAAGCATAACTAATATACACTGTATTAACTTGTGTCTGTAAATTTTCAGCCAGATTTGTTAATAATTGTATTTACCTTTTTAATTTCTATGTGCTATAATAAGAGGTCTGCCTTCTAAATTTGTCTTAAATATCCTGTAAATATTTATATGGTATAATAATTTACTAAACCAATGCGTTCTGTATTTCAGATCTATACCCTTGCTTACTCTGTCAGTGTCTTTTTAACTTTATATGAAAACCACTGAGGCAAAACCGCAAACAAAAACAACCAGCCAATAATTTATTAAAATAATAAAATAAGCTCAGCTCTAAAGTCTCGGCTCACCACAGAAGCCTTCAAGGAGTAAAAGCACATCAAAACTTTATGTCTAATGTACAATAATTATGTAAAGTACACTGCAATCTGTAAATTAACAAACTAAGACTGCCCTGTTATGCCTTGAGTTCACTGAATAACTATTACTACTTTTTCTGTAAATAAGTTATTTAAATAAGCCTGTTACAAACACTTGTCACTTTACCCTTAAAACTAATGACTGAATCATGTGAAGTGTGATATAACTGCATGTTGTAACCAAGTAAGAATGTTATATTCTGAAATCAGACTGAAATGTACTATACTGAACTCATAACCAAGTAAGAATGCCATATTCTAAAACTTGACTGAAGTTTACATAATGCTGTTAATATATAACTGAGTATTAATGTTATATTCTGAAATTTGACTGAAATGTACTCTCCGGAACATGCATAACTGAGTATGAATGCCATATTCTGAATCTTGACTGAAATTTATATTACATATTTATACTGAACAGCTAACATAGCTGTGTATATTCTGGAAGCTAACTAAACTTATACTAAAGGAATATCTTTTGCCAGTGTTATCGGAACACAGATCTGGTAAATGTTACATTCTGGAAACTGAGCTATTAGGACATTTTTTCTGTCAGTATTGCCTGAACATAGATAAAACCATAAATTGAAACTAATACTTTTATGCAACTGAGAAAATACGGGAACATTTACATACTGACTTTAGCTTACACATATTGACTTTAAATAATTTAGATAACTGAAACACATTTTCTGTAGATAGTCAACTTGTACACCACAGCACTTGCCAAGTTTAGGCCCTACTCAGCATTGTCTCAATCACTGCTGAAGTACTGGAGGCTGTTTTTAAGTGTCCTTTTCTGTGTCCCTTTTTGCTTAGGCCTTCCAAACCTCCCCTTTTCCATCTCTTGTGCAAGGCTGGGTGACTGATGTACTTAACTGTATTTAACATTAGACTGAAAAGTCAACCTGGAAATTATTTCTGCAAAGCACAAAACAGCAGTATCGGGTCCTTAAAATAACATTTGCAACTTTAAAAATTATAAACTGATAGCATTGCTTGTTACACTGACTTTATTTACATCTTTCTGCATGAAATACACATATGTTGCTAAAATTCTTGCAAGTCTGCAAACAAACTGATAATGTACTATAGTGAATTAAACTAATGTTACTAATAAATACATTCTTGCAAGTCTGTAACTGAACTGATAATGTACTATGATGAAATGGAAAGGCTGTAACTTTATTATTAAATCAAATGGAAACCTCAGTGGCATTTTTTTTCCTGTCATAACCTCAAACAAATCTAAAGTAGTAATCTAACAGTGTATTAATATTTTAACATTTTTGCACCTCTATAAAATTAATCTTTACTGTTGTACTTTCTGCACTTCTATAAAATTAAATTTTAACTGTTGAACTTTCTACTTTTACTGTGGCCCTCAGGTTCTAACATACTGTTCTGTGTGTAAATCTCCACCCACTGTCTTAACATAGCAGTTCCTTTAGCTGATATCATTTAATTTTTCCAGTACTACTGAACGCTGAAAAGATTTATCATTACTGTCTACAATTTTCTTGGATAAACAGTAAGAACTTTAACTCTATAACCTGGCACTAAGAATATTAAATTGATCTTTATCATACCATTTTATGGCATACAGTACTGTCTTTAATTCAGATTGCTCAGCTGGCTTGTAATCTGATAACTCAGTTATGTAAGTGTGCCTCTGGTGTGCCCGGTAAACTGCAATTTCTGTATGAAATACATACAATCTTGAACCGTTTATTTACACACATTACTAGAGTTGAACTGATCTGATTCTGGAAGTTAACATGTCTGACCTTTATACAAGTATGTGAAGTTTCTTCATATAGTCTACACATTTACCACAAGATATGAACTGATCTAATTCTGGAACTTTACTTGTCTGCCCTTTATGCACGTATAAAACAGGAGTTGAATATGTGGCTTTAATGACACATAATACTTATGATGCACTCTTTCATGCATGGGATCTGAAATTTTGACTGTACTATCACTTCTAAAATGTAGCACTGACTTTCTGTAAATTAGTAAAACATCATTTAATACCTGTGAATGTTTTTTGTCTCTGTTTGTATCAAGATATTATTAATGCATTGCAACATTTTACTACCATAATACTAATATCTTAATGTCTGCTAAACAAAACAATAACAAAAAAAATTAATTTGCCAAATCTGTAACTCTAAACTCTTTATTCTGTGAATGAATTTGACTGTCATGTCTGGTATACCCTACACAACATAAATGTATACTGTTACCTTTTTTTCTCATTGGCCTTTCCAATATGTCTTTCTGAGCATTTCAGCTGTCTTGAACTGGAATTTATTTTATCTTTAGCCCATAAATCTGCATGTTCTTGTTGTAACCAATTCTTTAAATTTTGTACATTTGCATAATCATCCGTATGCACTACTGTACATTCTGTAACATTATTGTTTCCATAAATCGTGTTACTGAAGTTTAAAACAACATACAACTCTGATTATGTGTCCATACCTAGTGCAGAGCTGTTACACTTTGAACTGTTAACTGCTGTAATCTTAGACCCTTTAAATCATGACAAAACTGCATTTGTGTCCTCTAGTAAAGGTCTATTTGTAACTGAAATTGATTTGTCTGTATTAATCGGTACATTATTCCATATTTTTTTTCTGTAAGCAATGAAATATTGTCATTTCTTTCAACCTTATAAGTAATCTGACTTGGTGCTGGACTGCCACACCCTCTATAGATCTGCATGTTACATACACTGGCTATGTTACATCAATATTTACAAAAATGCTACTTAATTCTGCACTTTGAATTACATGTAAACTAGAATTTATTACATTCTGAACATTTGTATTTGAAAGTGTACTGCAAATTAACTGTAATTCAGATTACATGTGCTGTAACATTTACACTGATGCTTAAAGACTGTAAACAAGAATTTGTGTTACTTAAGTCTGAAACCATATTGATAGAAGCTGACTCACTGTGAATAATGAGACAGTGTGTCTGTTGCAGTGTGCTTTTGTGACTTTATTGGGAAAGATGAAACATTCCTGAACTAATAATCCTTAAATTTAAATGAACATTTCTGAAACATGTTTTTAGACTGCTTTCCCCAAGTTTTAACTTTAAACCAAACTTTTATTGATGTCTTTACTGCAGAAGTATTGGTTGACATGTTTATACCTGTGACGTTTACTGATGTATTTAAATTTTTATGATCTGACTTAGCTAAAAAGTATATAACAAGAATGAATTCTTACATAACGTTACGATTAATGTGTCCTGTCATCTGCAGCTTTTTAAAAATTTTTTTTACTTCTTGGCTGTGTGACTTCACACTGGAAAAGTGAAAGTTTGTGAAGAGGGAGAAATATGTTGCTGTCAACTGGATAATTAATGTCTCTTTATGTTCTGAAGGAACACTGCTGAAATTTGTAGATTTTCTGAATTACTGCTGCTCTGCTGATGGATTTTGAGGCTTTTAGTGTTTTGAATAAACAGATTGCAGAGCAGCAGTGCAATTTCTATATGTAGGGGTGCACTGTCTGCTGTGGCTGTCTTCTGTATGAAGTATACATCTGGAATACCAAGGGTGCCTTACTAAAAAATTTGCTCTGTAAGGAGCAACTGTAAAGTCAGTGACAGTAGCCTTCTTCTGTATGGAGCGGACTGTCTCCCATCTGGAAAACACTGGTATGCTGCTGAAGTGTCTGTTACAAAACACTTCTGCTGTAATTACTGCTAGAGTGGAAAAAAGTGTCTGTGTAAATGGTTAACAAAAAAATAAAATGCTGCAATAATGAAACCTTGAAGTTAAGCTGACTGCTGCACTTGAAACAGCATTTGAAAGGGTTACTCACTACAGCTTTTTCTGGTCACAGATGTCCAGAGTAGCTATTGGGTTCCGAAAAATATTTTTCTCTTCCAAAGTAGGCCTGTTCAGTCACCATTCTTAGAAAATCAGAGTTCTGTTATCATGGGTAATAATACCTTTGTGTAGTGAATAACATAGAACAACAGCAGATATAAATGTCACAGCAGCATATTCAAATGGCATACAGCAGAATCAAATAACTAAATGCATGAAAATAGTTCCATAACGATATCTGAACAAGTCTTGTACCAGACTTCAACTAGCTTCTCTATCCTAACCATACATATTATATTACGTCAGTCCAGTAACTTTTCTCTGGGAGCCATATTCACCACCCTGGTTGTCAGGCTTTGTGCCTGTCTGTTCTTTATCAAGCATTCCATTGCAAATACATATATATTTCCCTTAAAAAGGAACATTCTGTAGCCTTTCCTTGAGAACTCTTATTTCTGCACATCTCATGTTTAGCCAGCAAAATTATCTTTTCCCTTCTACTGAACTGTCTTTTCCCTGAAACTGCATGCATAAATGAAAACACAGATCTGACTCCATGTTTTGCCTTATGCCCAACAATTACTTTTAAGTGAAAAACCTCAATCTAACAACTACGTTCAAATGGTGAGGAAACAAGGAGTGGTCCTTCTAAAAGTCTCAAGACAATCAATTAAATCACAGCACTCCTAACTGTAAAATGACTTCCTGAAGAAAAAAGTAATAAAACATCACTCAAAACAAGAAAAGGGAAGTTTTTTCACCAAAGGGAATTTATCTGCCCAGCTAGGAAAAGCACAAGCTGACTGTTGATCGTCAAAAGCCTCAGTGTAGTGTACTCTTCGGTGGCAGTAAAGCTCTAAAGGGCTTTGCACCCAAATGGTGTATTTTAGTCAGTTCAGCTTGAGCTGCTTGATAGTTTGGGTGCATGGAAAGTGTCCTGAAGCTTTGGAAACTGGCTGGCTGTTATAATACCCTTGCCAGGATATAACCATATAACTAAGGCTACTGCAGCATTGATCAGCTTATTGAGAAAATCCACTGTTTCAAGTTTTCTTCATAGTTTTCAACAGTACTGAAGGAAAAAAATCACCTCCTTTCCTGGATTACTCTCATGATACACAGTACATAATGTACATTAATAAACCTCTTACTCAATTTGGACTGACATCCCAGCTATTATATCTCAACAAAAGTTATTCCTTTATACTTAACCGCTACACGATTTGTATTCTTGTAAATTTTTCTTTCCTTAGATGATCATAGAACAATATTTTGTTTTACATTTAAAACTAAAGTACTGTGGCCATATAATGCAAATATGTGATTTACAAGAGAGGACAATGATGCTGAGAAAGACTGAAGGCAAAATAAGAAAATGGCAGTGAAAGTTAAATGGGGTAAACAGCATTGCTGAAGTAAGAATATAAGTTTGCAATAACTCAAGCAGTTGTTGAAATATATGCCTGGTGTTCTAAAGTCCATGATGTTGCAAGAGCCTGGTGTTCTAAAGTCATGATTTTGCAAGAGCTGGACTCAACTAAATGACTAAACAACTATCATCTTAATTCCATAATGGAGACAAGCATTTCTTTACTCTTCAGCCACTTGAACTAAAGCTATACTAAAACTGACTCACATGAAATCCTGAATGTTGCACAATTACATTCTATCTCCTTAGAAATTAGAGGAGAGAAAAGTTCATGGGAAAATGCTAAACTATCAGTTTGCAGATCACTGCAAGCCTAGGTAATAGTCAGAGGTCAGAATCAAATCCTGTAACTTGTACCTCTGAGGTTAAAAGTTTAACCATTATGCTAACCATCCTCCAATACAATTTTTTTATTTTCCATGAATGGTCTTGATTAAACATCAATGTATAAATGCACTCAAAAAAAAAAGAGATGATGTACTGTTTATAACCATGCATATAAACACACTTGCATGTGTGCAACCCACACACATTTGTGTGTATGTTGTCATAGACTTAAATGATTAGTATGGCTTTAAAAAGAACTAGATTAACTGCTAGCCAGTTGGCGAAGGGGCAGAGTGCCCACTTTTGTTCTTGGCAACTCAGTACCAACTAACGAACAGGGAAACTGGAGGGTCAGTTTGAGCAGTGAGAGTAATAAGCAACAACAGTGTCACATAAGCAAGTAGCTAGCACACCTCAAAATGTCATGTGCAGGAACACACATGCTTGAGTACTTGCATCACTAAATGCTGACACTGTGAGATATTATACATTCAAGCAAACAGAATATTTTTTAAAGTTAATTGGTGTAGCAGCAGTTTGAGTCTAAAAGAGGCAGAAATCAAAGTGAGCTAAACTTACTAGTAATTATTAAAACAGAAAGTAAATCAAAGAACGTTACATGTGCATACAAATGCAAGTTAAAAATGTTAGTATATCTGCTACAAAATGGAAAGCTATACATAGGAAAAAGCAATGTGTACAAGTAAATGCAGAGTCAAAGCAGTGCCCTGCAGTAAGGAAATTCATGCAGTATCAGCAAAAGAACAAGATCACTTTTTCATAGTATTAAGTAAATTCTGTCTCAGCATTTAAGACTGCCTTATGGCCAGACTGACAAGGGAAATTTCAGAGCCTCTGTTGATTTATCTAATGGCCAAGGCAGTCTTCATGGAGAATGTAACTTTGACCTCTTTATTGCACCCATCTTCTAAAGTACTGTCCCAAAAGTACTGTTTACTTTTGGCTATTTTTGCTGTTTGTATACAAACACCTCTACCTCTAAAATGGGTCAATATTTTCCTGAAATATTCAAAGGAGTGTTTCAAGCAAAGTAACTATAAAAGTTTGGTAGACTGGGCTCCTACCTTCAAAGGGAAAGCAGTGGCTGCATCTTGAATTTTATTATCATTGATTTATACTTCAACATATACACATAACCTCTTTTCCACAGAAATACATTCTTTTTGGCTTACAGTCACAACAATAGTACGTATTTATGGTTTTGGTGGCATTTTTTTTTTATCTGAAGAAAACTGAAGGCGTCATTGTTTTTATTTTTGACTAGTTTACAGAAGGAGAACATTCTGATCAGAATTTGACCCTAACTTCAAATGGTAGCGTCTCCCTGCTGCTTCAAGACATTTTAAGAGTAAGACTTGTGGATAGTCAGGCTTTTATTATACATTATATGACTTAATACCTGTTCCAGAAAGCAGACAACAGAAGTTCAAATATGTGCATGCCTGTCAGAATAAGTAAAATAGATCTACTTGCTAAAAACTTAAAATGACAGAAAGAGCATGTTCCAAGTTTTCATTTTATAAGCACACAATAATATGATATGATTCAGACATATAATAAGCTTGTAAGGTTAAAAAATGTGAAATTAAAATGTGTTCCAGTGGTACTCCATGTGGATGTGAATGACTGGGGGGGGTAACCAAGCAGACATGTTAGATCGCAATATGCAAATGCCCAAAACTAAATGACATCTGTAGATACTACTCAGAATGCAAAGACTGTTGTATCTTGTATAGGACTTTTCAAACATACTCTGTATTACAGCTCAACAACACCAAGAATTGTGTGCTTCAACACAAACGATACCACCAAAGCCATAAAAAGTGTTTTTATTTCTCTAGCGCCTCAACTACAAATAGCCTGCAAGGAGTCTGTATTACAGTCCGTTTCAATTACCTTTTTCCTAAAAAATATATTCAAGGCACATTTCACAACCATGCAACTGTAAGAAATATATATATTTTAAACTAAGCATGTCTTTTCTGGCATTCCATAATGGCTGTGGCCTGATAAGCTATTGGCTTGTCTTCCTGAAGAATCCCTACAACACTACAGTTTTTAATGACCATCTACTGATAACGTAACTGCCTTATTCACTTCAAAATATTTTGGTGCCAGTGCTTTCCTGCTGTGTATTCCAGTATCATTCCACATCTTGACCTAATAATTTCCTTAATGGCAAACATATTTTAGATATCCTTTAATGCTCTCAATGTTTGACTTATAATATAACCAACATATCTGAAACTTGTAACCTTTCAGTTTATACTGTTTGTTCAGCTTGGGTTTCTTTTTACTCATTTTATTCAGTAACTTACATAGTCTCATGTCATACTTTTTGAGGGTCTACCCCCCACCCCCATAAAAGTATGCTATCAGTTATATTAGACAACACCAAGAAGTCCCTCAATTAACTGTACAACAGTTCTCTCAAACACTTCAGCTGCTGCTATGCAAATCTAAGTCTCAAAAAGTGCTAATTTTTCCATATTAAATTAGAAGTACACAGCACTGAAATTTGTTTATCAAGCTTAGTTTGCCAAAATCCCTAGTCTGCGTCAAACATAGGAAAATACTTTTCTCCTGTAATGGCAGACACTGTTTTTTCAACTGGCCAAACTAAATAGCGTTCTCTTTTTATAGTGTTACTAACATCCTGTGAATGAACATAAATAAGTATTTCACCTGCCTTCACAACCATGACTGTGCTGCTCACTCAGTAATCCTGCTGCATCTCTAAATCACAGCCACACACTCCCCACAGTTAGCTGCTTCTCTACTCTGTTCATTCCTTAAAAGTTTCATTACTGTTGAGGAGCAATCTGATTTTTCCTGTTTCTAACTCTGAATAAAAAAGTGGGAGATTCAGATAAACTAAGGCATGAATGTGGGGTTAGTTCACAGAGGGACCCTATCTCTAGGGAAACCCACACAGGTTCCACCATGACAACTTGCAACACAGAAGCCCACCACACAGAGGTCAGCACAAGTAAAACAATTTTCCACATAATGAGCATAACTCAGTCAAAAAGGTGGGCTCAAAAGGTGACAATGTCAGTTTCTCCAGTGGAAACTTGAGATCCCAGGATTGAAATATCTTCTTGCAAGCAAGTCTTATATGTAACACCACTTTCAAAACTGTTTGACCCCAAACAGATAAGAAAGTGGGGGATCCATAGGCAGACAAGTTGAAATAACTGCCAAATGTATTTTGATAGCAGCCTACAAAAGGCCAGATGATAGTAAATCTCACACATATTTAAGCACATGAGGTGCAAAAACCCTTATGGGACTCTGTTTATTGGCTAGGCACCAACCGGAAGATCTTTTCCATTTGCCAACATACGACTTTC
This sequence comes from Protopterus annectens, assembly GCF_019279795.1. Classification (NCBI taxonomy): domain Eukaryota; kingdom Metazoa; phylum Chordata; order Ceratodontiformes; family Protopteridae; genus Protopterus; species Protopterus annectens. The sequence continues at coordinate 1,152,625,378 of NC_056739.1, forward strand.
CAGTAACAATCTTTGTCTCCTTTAGTACCTGCCGTATGTCTTCACGAAAAAAGTGCCCAAAATCTGTCAAAACTGAATCACCCAGGCAGTCAGCCACAATTGCTTGATATCAGAATGTATCAACTCCTCTTGTCCTTTGTGAGTAAATCCAGTCTGTGAGGAAGTTTGTGGTAATTGCCCTTGGCCAATTCCATAAGTAGGGAGAACCAATTTTGCCTCAGCAAAAGGGAGTCACCACAATGATTTTTGAGGAATCTTTCGGAATTTTCAGAACAGCCTTGCAAATCAGTGGAGAGGATAAAAAAGCATAAAGGAATACCCCCAACCAGTGGAATGAGATGACATCTGTTCTCCAAGCTTGACAAGAATCCATGGAAAAGAATTTGTCTAGTTGTCTCTTCTGAAATCAGGTGAACATATCTATTTGAGGTGTTCTCCAGATCTGATCAGTTCCTGGAAAATCTATGGATTGGGTTTCCATTGGTGAAAGTCAATCCAGGATCTGATGAGTCTGTCTGCTACTATGGTTTGATCTGACACTATGTAAGAGGCCAGAAAAATTAGGGAGTGTTGAGGAGCCAACTTCCAAGCCATCACCAATCAATGTAGTTGGTATGACTTGGTACCCCCTGTTTAAGTATCACATCAATGTGGTGTCTGTAATCACCTGAAGAGGTCATGGCTGCCAATAATGATATAAGGCTTTTAAAGCTTTAATCACAGCCAGTATTTCTTTGACATTTATGAGTTACTGTCTGTCCAAATTTCCCACAGACCCTGCATTTTCATTCCCACAGAAACTGCATCCCAAGCAAAATCTCTGTCAAGATGATTGCACTGAGGTAGGAGGAGAGAAAAGGAGTCATAGATTGACAGTCACTGTAATTTTAGCTTTATAAATCCCATCACTGGTATTTGAAAAATCTAGGGGTTGAAGATGCTAAGTCCACATGTTTTTTTTTTCTTGTGCGCAGCCTGGCAATTGCTATCATTGGGATCATCGAAACTATTAAGGCCTACAATTCTGAGGAATTCTTGGGCTGAAGCCCGAGTCAGATGAGGAAAGTTCATGAATACATAAGATAGGTTTCTACTTTGTCTTCTGCTAAAAAGGCTTTTTACATGATAAGATTGTGTTTTAGGGTGCCTTATAGAGACTATGTCAAAAACATACAGAAATCCTGCCTGAATCTATCTGAAACTTCAAATAAGTTAGGAAGGATGAAATATTTATTAAGGATTCCTGGCATCTAGGCATATATTTGGTCACATAGTTTGTCACAACAAACTTCTTCTTCAAGCATCCTCACTAGGTTTCTCTCAGCCCTACCTTCTGTGGTTCAAAAGCTACCTGTCCAATAGGTATCAGTCAGTAAAATGGCATTCTATGCTCTCTCTTTACCTCTCAGTCACCACCAGTGTACCACAAGGCTCTATCCTTGGTCCTCTCCTCTAACATTTTCGCCAACACACTCTATACTTCCACACAACAGGCCATGCTAATACAATACACAAATGATTCTACTCTCATTTGCACATCTGACAACATGGTACACCTCCAAAAAATTACTCAGGAAGCTTTAGCAGCCACTGAAACATGGCTTCATAACTTGCAACTCATGCTTAATCCAAAAAAAGACCAAACTACTAAATTTTTCCTAAATCCCTCTTTCATGGAAAAACTAAATTTAACATTCAAAGTCCTCTCTCTTAATACAACCACTGAAGTCACTTGTCATAGCAAACTATTAGGAGTGATAGTGGATGATAACATTTGACCTGAATATACAAAATTGCATAAGAAAAACCAAAAACTAGGAATGTTTTAGAGAGCCAAAATCTCTCTCACTGATGCAACTTGCCACTATTTATCGCGTCCCCACTCTTCTTTATGGTGCTCCCATCCTTAGTAATCTCCAGGCTTCACAAAATTGAAACTTGAACAATACTATAACAAAGTTACTAAATTTGCAGCACACAGCCCTTTCAGAACCCACCAGTGTATAGCACTGAAAAGTCTAAATAGGTTAGAACTGCCACATCAGCTAACATATACACAACTTCTTGCCACTTATAAAAATTATCCAGCATCCTCCTGGCTGTCCACCACTAAAAAACATTCAACACAACTATGCTCCCAGTCAGTCAATGTGATCCAGTGACAAATAAACTCATCTGTCTATAAACCTAGCAAATCTGCTGGGCACTGTCTATACTCGTACAAGGCTGCTAAGGCCTGGAACTCCTTATCGGTATCCATCAGGTCTAGAACCACCCACACATCTTTCAAAACCTCTCTTAAAGACTTCCTAGCTAAAATCTGACTCTGTTCTTGCTCAAAACCAGGATAACCTATATCCCTACATGTGAACATGTACCTTTTCAATCCTTATATCTCCTTACTCTCCCTTCTTCACTTACTTCCTTACTGCTAATTCTCTTTTCTGACTTTCTCTCTAAATATACCATAAGCCTGTTTTTCCTTCACTTCATAGTGCAATTCCTATTTGTATTACACTAACTTCCCTTTAATTTCTCTACAAAATGTCTAAAATTTCTCTAAATATTAAATGAGTGTCAGATACCTTGTATGGATTCTTAACCAATATTTTTTTTAATTATGGCCAATTTGTTACAATTATTTAAACTGCAGATGATTTAGTTTTATTTTTGAAGATTGCAAGTATTGTAAAATTGTTGCTCTTAAATGCTTTATAATAAATTGGAGCATTTTTCCCCACGCTTCTGCTGAAAATGGGTGTCTGTCCAGTCAGACTTTCCTGATAATCAAATGTCAATAAATAAATAAAATATATAAATATAAGGAAGTCATCTGCATAAGGAAAAATGTGGATACCTTGCAGCTTGCAGTGAGCCACCTCAGGCACAAGGCCTTTTGTAAATGCTCCTGGTGTAGTAGATCATGTGACCCAGATGTACACAATCTTAGTAACCTCCTAAATTTGTATGCTTGTGGAAAGGGATGATACGCATCCTTCATGTCTACGAGTACCATAACAAAGTGATATGGGAGAAGGGTTAACATTGACTGGAGTCATCAGCATCTTGAATTTTGGAATTTTCACATAGAGACTGAGGTAGGAGAGATCCAAAACTTGTCTCTTATACATATGTGTGCCTTTTTGTCACTAGAAACATTCTGGAATAAAAGCCCTTTCCTAGGTGTTCTGCAGGAATATATTATAAGACTCCTGCTTCTAAGTGTTGGAGTACCAGAGGAAACAAGTCTTGTCTGTGTGTTTTAGAGGGTGAGGGGGAATTCCTCTCAAAAGGAGGAGAATCTATCCATTGCCAGCTGTAACCATCCTAAATCACCTCTAAAACCCACCTGTGTGAAATTACCCAGCCGGAGCACCGATTGACAAATGATTTAAAAGTGGAAACGGGAATGGGGTGGAAGGGGTAAAGCAACCAGGTCTCTGGAACAGTCTGAAGTTGGTGCCTGGCTTTTTTTTTTTGGGGGGGGGGTCCCTTGTCTTTTAGGTATGGGGTTACTTCCCTCCTGACATTTTCTCTTTAGTGCCTAATTGTTATTAGGCTGAGTTTTCTGCTTTTTTGTCCTTTGAAAGGGGTTGAGGTTTTAGAAAAATTGTAGAAATTTACTGCATTAATTTACCTCTTTCATCCTTTTGTTTGGGTAGCCGAGTAGCAGCAGGCCCAAACTTCTGGGTCTAGAGAAGAACCCAAAATTTCCAAGTCATCTGAAAGGTTTTGGTTATGTACTCAAGCAAATCTCCTCAAAACAGTAGCTTAAGCAGAAGCCCTGGAAACAGTATCTGCATGAATTATACACACTCTTTAAAAACATGAGACAAGTTGGACATAATCTAATTCATATAAGACCTATCTTCGGGGATGAGGGAAGAAAATTCTTCCAAGCTTTTAGTATACTTCAAAGTGAACTTTCCACTTGTAGCTGTGGTAGCTTAGGATTCTGAAGGCTAATGCGACAGAAGAAAGTCTCTTACTCTCTCTCCAACCACCTTCCGTCCTTATCCTCAGGAAGCTGGGTTGGAGGAGGCAAAGTGCTTTTTTTGCTGCTTAAGATGCAGAAGTTTCTGCAGCAGGATCAGATCTAAGATGAGAACAGAGAAATTTATTTGCAGTGAAACTATACAAATTTATCTGCTTTTTAGGAACTGATGGGACAGAATCAGAAGCATTACAGGCAAATTTTAATGTGTTCTCTGAAGCAAGCAAAATAGGAGGAATGGGTGTAGAAATGTGGATTTCTTCTTCAAGTAAATCATATTAACCCAGATCTGGTTGAACATCTGTCTTTTCCTAAAAAAAGGCATCCTTCAATCTGGAAACAGTCTCAGAAAACTTCCACTAGTAACACTTCAAGCCCACTATAGACAGAATCAAAGTCATGGGATGCAGAATTACAAGGGTGACTAAACCCTGTTTCTAATGACATCATATTCATAAAATTTCATCCTGCTCCTTACAGAGAGGAGCAGCTGTACAAGAAGGTGGCATATAGCACTCAAGAGTTAAGGGACTTTATTACTCCTGACTAGGATAATAACATTTTTTATAGACAGGAACCATTTCCTTATTTTCAACACGATTAAATTGGTCTCTTTTTTTCTATGTGCATCCCTAAGGGGTGAATGACTAGGGAATAATATATCATCCCAAACAAAAAATCTTTTTCCCCTGGACACCTCAAGAAAATTTTCTCAAAGTATCTTCTGTACTCAAACTATATGGTTTTCCCATCTCCATGCAATGCACCTCAACAGCTGCAGAGAATGTGCATGACCTCTGGTTTGTAACAGCCAGCAAGGTTACACCAAAGGAATTTGAGGACATAGTTAAGTGGTCTGAATTACCAGCAGTGATGCTACTGTACAGTTACCCACTACCAGATGAGGCATGGTAATAGCCTATACAGGAGGCATGAACTCCTGTTCAATTGTTTCTTCTTCTTAGGTATATTAGGAGAAGAGCCAGCAGGACTGGGTAATTATCCATGCTGTAGCTGGGGGAAATGCCTGTTTGAGGGTAAGGTATGCCTAATGGAGTAATTTGGAAGTGAAGTTGTCAATAATTACTAAAAAATACAACCTTTCCAGTCCAATCAAATGTATCTCACAACAAAGTAAAACAAGTAGCACACAAGAATTCGCTGTCAGAAAATAGACAGAATTAAATAAATTAGCTGGCCTGTAAAATAATATAAAAACCTAATAAGAAACAAACATTCACATATAATCCCATTACTCTTCCAGAAAATGTTCTGACTGTCCAAAAACACTTTAAAAACAAAAAATATACAAACATAGCTGTAGGGCACTAAATGATAGCAAAATGCTAGAAAGCAATCCCTACAGAGACAGTAATGGTACCATTATTCACAAAAATAAATAAATAAATAAATAAATAAATAAATAAAACACGAAAAAACACTAAAAATATTCAAAATACAATTTATATGCGTGGAACAGGTCCCTACAAGTGGTCTTATTTATCTGACAGAAGTCTTGGCAGACTACTACACCGGCATGAGATGGCATGAAAGTACTGAAGATTTTTAGTCACTCTGGCTGCTTTTATAATTCCCTCAAAAACAGATTAGCCTATAGACAGCCAGTGGGTCTGTGTGGGAAGAGGTTGGAGCTTTAAGAAGCTGTCCTGGTGCTGTATACTTGGCCAGATACAAACCATAGGTTCCTCCAGTACTGAAAATGATGAACATCTAGAAGTATCTGAGAATGTTACAAAAGATTGGAGGAAACAGAATAAAAAGGCAATTGGCAAAGAAACAACTGAATAAAATGTGTAAAATTCTAAAGTATGCATTAACTAAGGAAAAGATTCTTCTAAACTAGAATATAGGATGTGAATTGCCTAGAGATAGTAAGGGTTTACTAAGTTTAATGTTACTTGCTAGCTATCTCTAGAAAATTCAAATGAAAATCTATTTCCAGCATCATGGAAGTTCTGGACGTTGTAAAGGAGATGGAAGATCTCCAAAAAAGGGAAGGAGCAAATTTCATAGATATAAAAGGGAACTTGGGAGTACAATACATGCAGAAAAATATTCAGGGGGAAGAGATGTTAGGTTTGAGGAAAGTCAGGAATTGAGCAAAATACATTATGTAAATGCATAACGGAAATTATGTTTTTTTTTTCATTAATTACATAAAACCATGTTAAAATTAAAATGTGAATAAAGAAGTTAAATATCACAGCAAAAATAGAGAACTTTGTTACTCATCATTTGCAAATCGGCAGAACAGTACATTTTCGTTTCTTGCACCAAACATTTTTATGTTTTACTATACAAGAAAAGAGCAATACGACGATCAGGATGTATAGAAAATGGTTTCAACATTACTATTAGGGTCAAGAATTAGAAAAAGATAATTTCTGAATGATTTAAGTCATTATACAGTTCCATGTCACTTGCATACAGCGGAAATTATTTAGTCTGCCAGTCATACAGTAAACTTACTAAGAATCTGTCCTTGAAAAAAAAGTCAAAGAGAGAAAAAGCTACAGAGTTGCTGTACCTTAATTCGGTATTCAGCAGTGTCTCATATTTCTAAAGGTATACATTTTACCGGTGTTTTGAATAAACCTAGAAAGTCACACAAGCATGATCCAATGTCAAAACTTCATTAACTCTGGATTTAACATCATCTTAGAAGAGGATAATGCAAATGTCCAGCATCATTTCACTCCACATACATATTTATATTGCATTCACAGACCATCTTCAGCCTTACCAGAAGGAGCAAATGCATAAAATGTATATACATATATGTGCCTATGGCAAATACTCCCTCATTGTGGAAAAAAGTTCACCCTTTATGGTAGGCTATAAAAGAATTATGTGGAAATTGGAAATGTTCAAACCCCTTACAGGAAAAGGAAAATGTTAACAATTATCAGCCCCAGTATAAAAATGGAACATCTAAATAAGCTGCATTACTAATTATAATTTAAGGACTAGAATTTGCTTTCATACCATTTCTCTCAAGAATTCTGTGCAGCATCAAAGACTCTAAGCCATCACTTCTTTTATGTTAAAGTGATTTAATAACCTTCTTGAGGTAAATGCAAAAGAAGCCTCACAGACATGGGAATAACCTTATTAACATACACAGTGCAGAATTTTACATTTTTTTTAAGAAAAAGCACTTTGCTGTTAAAGGCATGCTCATTTATATTCCTAGCTAAGATATGACAGAGTACTGTATTTCTAACCAACATGTAGCAATAGGAAACATGCCTCCTCAGGCTGCATCAACTAGGTACTGCAAGTGGAATACCTTACATTGAAATTAGCATACAGACTACTATATCACCAAAACCACAATGTACTGACTGACTGCTATTCTACACAAGTGATTTGTTATTGATCAGTCATAATGTGGTACTGATGTATAATGATTACTGCCTCACACTTTTTATGACACCATTTTCAGGATGGCCATATAGAAAAAGATGAGAAGATGGTGAAACTAAAAGATAAACAAACACAAACACACAGATTATAATAATTCTTTTATTACAAAATAAAATGCATATTCAATATCTAGAGCACAATTCAATAAGAACAGCAGAAAACATCAAATGTATTAGAAAATGACTACTGCACTTAAACTCTGATAGCTAAAGTCAAAACAAACCAGCAGAGTCTTATCTTTCAAACTCTAGTCAGCCCTGCTTGAAAGGCTGTACAACCAAACTTATTAGCACTTAAACCATTTTTCAGAGCTACATTTTAATCTACTATTCTGCCTCCTCATTTCCTTCAACAACCTCTTCCAGCTACAAGGCCACCATCTGTGTGCTCCAATTTGCTGCATTCTTCAGTGAGTAATTTATGAACAGTCATGGGACACTCTACGCTCATTGCTTCCTTTGTGCCACAAAACACCCCTAACTGTAGGAAGAAATTAACATTTTTATTATTTTCTTTGCATCATGTTTAACATCAAAACAAAAGCTGCACAAATATTCTGCATTACACTTAGCCCAATACAGTAATTTTAGGGAAAACAGTATTGAACAACTATAAAATAAAGATTTCAAAATAATTTGTAAAACAGTGCCAAGTAAGAAAAATAGATACATAGCAAATAAATAATAAGCAAGCAAACAGAATTTCTAGCCATAATCAAATTATGTTAATAAAAAATTAACAGTTCATTTAATGTGGTTGAATTTGCAATGAATGATAACCAAAAATGCATATCATATAAAAATATCAAATATTGCAGCAATAAAATATATCTATAAACATAAAGAAAATATACAATATATTTAAGAAACATTAAAAATGAAACTTGCAAATCTTTAATGACACTATGGTATGAACATCTAGTAATGAAGAGAGATATAAAATAAATATCCAAAAGGTTAGCATGTGAAAATGAGATACAGCATTGTAATACAGAATTATTAATAAGCCATACAAACATTTTTAAAATAAGTAAACAATGGCAAAAATACTTATTTAAAATAAAACAAGATTTGTGTAAAGCATTTTTCTTAGTAATATCAGAATCGCAGTAAGAAAGTGTGTTATTTTAGGTAAAAAATGAAGAAAACTTCTGACACGTAATTAATAATACACAGAAGAAAGTAATAATCTGGAGGCAAGTCAAAGATCAAAATTTAAGTGATTAAAACAGACATCTTTACTAAAATATTACAAAAAGATAAATGCTGATAGCTATACAAAAGTGGAACACCTTGATGTCAAAGGTCATAAGTAATGAGGCACTAAAATCAAAATTAGAACAAAAGACAAGGATGAGACTCAAAAGAGCACAAGGCTGACCAGGCTCTTCTTAACCCTAGAATTCCAGATCAGAAAGAGGACTACAAACAAAATCCTCATAAATAGCATGTAAAGTTGCATTAAACTGCACTTCCAAGCTCAGCATGCCATCTCTCCTATCATGTGGACACTGTGTGTTATCGATATGAAAGTGTAGCCAAGGAGAAAATTCAGTGTTTACTATCCAAGATACAGAGCATCTATTTATATTAAAATAAATCACTGCAAACTACTTACTGTAATGTGTTACTGCAACAACAATACCTGGGTGTTTCCAATATACTTCATGCACAAAACTGTTTGTGTTCATCAGAAATCTCAGCACTCAGTGTAAACCTTCAGGTCAGTCCAACTTAGAGATCAACACAGCCTAAATGTTTTTTCTGGACTGTGTGATATGCCAAATGGGATACTAAGAAGAAACAGCTTGTACCAAATTGCAACTTAATTAATCACAGCACCTGTTTATTTACTTTTTTTTTTTAATCATGACAGGCTACTTCAGCTTGTGATCAGCCACAACTATCCCTAATGTGGCTATGCATAGTTTTTTCTGAATTCCACCCTAAGAAGTTTAGTCTGTAAGGTACATTAATCTAACAATGTAGCATCTATACGTCAAAGAAAATAAAACACTTTCTTAAATTACAAAAAACTGCAGAATATTAAACTTTCAATAAACAGAAAATATGAAGATAAATAATTTCACAAGAATGTAAAAAGTAAAAAAATAACAAAAAGAAAGAAAACCATCTCCAAACTGCTCCAGCCTACTAGTACATTCGCAAAAGTTAATGTTCTAAGAACATGCTGCCACCATAATTTCAAAGAAAAGAAATCTGGAAGAGGTTGGATCTAGTAGAAACAGTAACTCTCCTGGTAGCTTCAGATGACAACATGGAAGTTATGCAATCAGAGCATCAAATAGAATCCTTATATCAGTATCTATATTAGGAAATGGTACAATAGTAAGAAAAATGTTGACATACAATATTCAGGAAAAAAATACTTGACAATACTATTAGTATTTTAATAAAATCAAGATGCGGATTTTGTATTGGATGATGGTAAACATTAAAAGGGGTTGATTAAGTCCAAATCTTGGAAGGCATCTGCTGGGGTAAGGTTTGCATCTTTCTTTGCCTTCTATTTGAAGCTTTGCAAATAAGAATGATAGCCTCTAAGAAATGGTAGCTCAGTTAATTCTCTGACCTGAAATAAAACCAAGCTGTGTATATTTGTTTTACATATATATTACACACACACACACACACACACATACATACATAGATACATACACACACATATATATATATATATATATATATATATATATATATATATATATATAAAATGTATATTACACACACGCACACATACATACATACATACATAAACACACACACACACAAATACATTATTAACTATTTTGGCTTAGATGATATAGTCTGTAATTATTAGCAGAATAATATGTAACGCGAGTATCATATTATTTGTGTTAGGATAAGGTATTTCTCAGGTTTCTACCAAATGATGGAGTAGTATTAGCAGTAATGGAGCTAATGACTACACAGTCTTTGTAAAATGCGTTAAGAGGACTATCCAAACTAGGGGCCATTTAGTTTGGAAGATTCTCACACAATAACTATTATGGAAATTGCAAACAATGAAAAGGATTATGAAAGATTATTCTTGTTGAGTAATGAAATCATGGTCAGTGAAATATTCTGAGAAATGATGTATTGCAAACCTTTGTATGGATACGTTATTTCTGGTTAATAATAATGACCATGTTAGTTCTCTTTTCTTTTGATAAATTTTGTGAAAAATCACCATCTATTTCTAATGTTACTTACAAATAATTATACAGTAAACTCTCGGTTAACCAACACCCATGGGGATTGGTAGATGCTGGATAACTGTAGTTTCTAGTTGCTTCAGAGTTACTTTTAAAAAAAAAGGTCTGACTAATACTGTACCCCTATATTACTTGTTTGGTTTGATAGGTTGGGGAAAGAGGGAATTTATTCCTATCTTCCTTTTTAAAACTCTAAAACTGTAAGATATGTTTCTGCTGGAGGAAGGGGGGACAGAAAGTACAACACATAAAAACTGTACTGTATTTCTTCAATTTTTTTTTGGGTTGCTTGAGTTCCAGTTAACTGAGAGTTTACTGTAGTTCATTTGTTGTAAATAAAGTTAACTGAAGCACATGAGATAGAGCTACATTCCACTTTAAATGTGCTAATCCTCTGTGTGTGCTAATAATTGCACAATAGTGTTTAGTTTGCTCATGCAACTTGAAAAAAAAATACTCTGTATGATAACATTATATGTAACGCAAGTGCACTTAAATATGGTGGTATATACGAGTTAAATGCTTCCCATTTTTTCTGAACAGCAAGTTCCTTGATTGCTATTAAAATTCAAAAATTCCAAAATGCATTTTTCCCCTATCATTTCTCTAAATACAGGAAAGTTTATATATCCAAGACTCATATTCGATTTAAGTCTACTTTAAGAGGCCTCTGTCCAAACTAGGGGAACAATCTTACAATCCTGAAAGTAAACTTAAAGGATAAGGGGAGAAAGTGAGAGAAGCCTAAAATACAGTCTGTTCTGGAAATATTTTTATTTTAAAACTGTATCAGTGTAACCCTGCATAAATGAGTTACAATAATTATGTATGTCATGTAGACTGTACAAATCTAACAAGTAATAATACGACAATTGTGTGCCATCTTCTGCCAGCTATACCTTTTACACATTCTGGGAAATTACCTGCACTGTCTGGCAATATAAATTTCCATAACAGTCTTGTTTAAATCTCATTTATGAAGACCGTCATGGAAGTATGAAACAAAATACTTCTGACTTAATTGCACACATATGTACATGTAAGTGATGCTTTCAGACTGAATTCTGTGCATTGTACTTGATAATCGGTCCGATGAAAGCAGAGTACACTGAAACAATGACACCCTTGGACATGGATGCCATAACCTTACTAAGTTGTGCAATGTACAATGATTTTCTCACTACAGTAGACACCTAGTAGTTAAAAGCCAGGTTAGTGACAACATGCTTCTCCCTATATCCCTGACCACCGCCGGATCTATTTTTAGGGATGTATTAAATATGTGGTAATTTCCAGGGATGAGCATCATTCCAAAGAGTACTATTATGCATTTTTTCACATTAAGCTTTAGTCCATGGCTCTGAAACCAGTTGTTTATCTGTGTCAGTCTCTCTTAAAGGGTATCTGTGTCTGCAAACTTGGCCAGCCACAGACCCTTAATATTTGCCTTGACTTTAGAGAAGAAGACATTAAAAAGGAGAGGCCTCAGCCTTTGTGTGTATCCATTGGTGAGTGACCTTTTTGTGGAGATAAATTCCCCTACTCTAACTTCTTGTGTCCTATCAGTAATCCAAACGTTATCCATTGGGTGACATATGGAATTACCTACAATACCCAAGTGAGGTATTGAGTAAATCTGGCCAAAAATGTGGGCAGCTCATTAGCATAAAACTGACATACCAAATTGCATAAATCTGCCAGTTCCAGGAGGATTGTGCAATACTGTACCACTCAATGAAAAAAGTTTTTCACATTTAACTTGGAATATACAGCAGTACATTTTTATTATCCTGAAAGGAAAGTCCTTACGCTGCTGCTTGCACTGATGCTTGTATAAGCACCGAACCCTGCTTATGAAAGGACAAAAACTGCACACATTCATTCATACATTTTGTCATGCAAGTGACACCCTGATGATTGTCCTGGACCACCAATTTCCTATTATCCTGAAAACCTTTCTACTATGCTAGTTGAAGAAATGGAAGCTCCAGTTTGCAGTGATGAAATTAACAGGTCAGGGTTCCTGAGATCAGGCAAAGATCTACGTTCTTAGACGTCTAATATTAAATGCATAAATAAGCAACTTTTCAAGTTATTACTAAAGTATAATCAAAGAAAAACTAACACATTCTAAATATTAGGCCCAAACACAAACGAGCATAAACAGAACACATCAGGGACTATCCCCTCACTCAAAAAGGACAAACAACAACAACAAAAAATTGAATGAATAGTGGTAAGGCAGAGATTGACTGTTACATGCCATTTTAGAAGCAAGAAAACTAAAATAACTTCAGCTCTTGAAAATAGGAATAAATTACTTGTATATTGTTACAATGTCACAAGAATAACATTTTGCATTAGTGTTGTATTTTCTGAAGGACAGGAATTCTGAAACTCATCAGATCTCTTATTAGATTTATTGGCCATCACTACAATTCTAAACTATTTGCCAGAAAAGTGAAAGTGAAACATGCATTTCATGAGGAATAGACCAAAAAATGAGTTAAAGTCAGGAGCATTTTGTGAAATCAATGACAGCTGAAGGATATGGCTTACTGACTATTGTTGCTCTGGGTGCTTGGATTGTGGCATGCTGGGTCGTTCAGCAGTTCCCATCAGTGTTGGACATTCCAAGTCTTGGTATGGTAAGTAACTACCACAATGGCTGCTAGTTGGCCAGTGATTAATGTAGACTTGCCCCATCCATCTCGCATATAGCTTCAGTCACAATTCCAATGAAGTCAGCATGATGCGCATGTCTTAACTGGAGGGCAAAGTGCAAACTGAACTTATCAAACTGCAATTTAAAGAGGCCAGTATTTTAAGTTGAAAGTTAGTCATTTCTGAACATTCGGGGTGGTTGAGAAGCATCTTGCCTATGAATACTGTGCCGGGTTGAATATAGAGTGTCTGTAGTAAATTCAAATGAATGGTATGGGCTTCCCAGCTCATGAGGAGGTAGACATATGGCTTGCAAGAATATGGTATGGGATTTTACTTACGGCAAGATGGTCATGGAGATGCTCAAGTGTGTTACACTGTTGGACAAGTCTTAAGGTATATTTGTGTTTAATGTAAATTGAGACTCCTCCATCTTCAGGTCTTACCTGTGCCATAGTTGACCTGAATGTGAGGAAGACATTATAGCCTTGCATTGCTAGGGTGCCCTCCTGGGCTATGAACCAAGTCTCGGTAACTGCACAGTTGGAGTGGAGTTTCCCATTTAGATTTCTGGGTTTGAGAGTAACACCTTCTGATTATTCTAAGTCAGGTTAGTTATGTCAGTAGGTTTATCAAGTTGACAATGATTTAAAAAAAATCACTATGGGATAGATGGGGTTTTAGCTAATATTCAAAAACCTAAGGGGGACAGGTGCAGACCATCCCTGTGAAAGCAACATGATCTGCCTACCATATTCTCCCAGGCAGACAAATATTGTACCTTCAGAGTGACAACAAAAACTAAGCCAATTATTAAGGTCAATTATCTTCTGTAGGTACTGTGGCATCATCTTTCGAGAAGGCAGAATGCTGTTCAATGCTAGGCTCATATTGGCCTGGGATACATAATCCAAGTGCTCTATTACGTCTCTCTTCATATAGCCCAGGGAAGTTCATCTCAGATCATTTACACCCACATGGACTATGAAGGAGTCATACTGGTACTTGTGGCGCAAAGACTTGAGTGCATGCTTGACTTGTCAGATTCTGGCACTTGACAGACAGACAAAACTTTAAAGCGTAACAGTAAATCTGAACACATGAAAAGAAAGATTAATTTTTCAGTTCACACCTACATTATGAGCAAATCTAGGAAAGTACACAAATTTAAATATTTATAAGGCTTTAAGTCCATGTTCAGCATCAGCACTAGTTTTCAAAAAGTTACATTTTGTTCTATGTATTTGAACTTTAGATAGATTAGAAAAGGAAAGATGGATACTACTCCATGCTATCAAAGCAATCTATTGATACTGGCAACTAAGTTTCTTCTTGTTACCTACATCATTTGGAAGATCCTGGAATACAGAAACAATCCTATTTCAGTAGAATTTTCCTTTGACTGCAGCTTATGGAAATTAATTTTTATTGTGCAAGAAAAGGAAATGTTACCACTACTGTTGTACTGGAGCCACTAGAGGAAGACAAACAGGTGAAAATATAGAATTTAACCTGGGACTGGGTTTAGCTTGTGTGTCTCGCTGAAATACATGAACAATGATTCTGAGTATTGAAATTTAAAAGCTTTTGAAGAGTTCCAGTTTTTAAGATGCATCCAAACCACAGGTTATACACCCAAACCACAGGTTATGCCTATAACATTTTGGTTAGAGACCCACTGCTTTCCGATACATTTGCTTTACTTCCTTTTATGTGGTTTTTAGTTTCACATATAAAATTCTTTAAATCATGTCGGAGTAGCTCTTTTTCTATCATGCAATGTGCTTATTTACCCTTAGGTTAAGAAAACATCTTTGAGCACTTGTTAAACATAAAGAAAAGTACTTTAGGCTTCACCCTGCCCACCAAAGAAATACACACTGTGCAGAAGACTGCCCTTTCTCCAAATAAACAAACATACACACTTGAAATAATCTTCTTCCTGTACAGCTGATTTTTAGTCAGATATGTACACTTATTACTAACCTTCTCTGGAGTCTGATGTCATACAGAAGTTATACTGAAGTTAACTTCTGATGCACACAACATTTTCAGACATATACAGGCCTCCTGTGAAGTAGGACTAGGCCTTCATAGCTAGGCTGGTCTCACAATTTGATAATGTAATCTACAGATTAATCTTGAGCAGCCAATCAAAATTCAAGCACTGCTTTAGGATGCATCACTTTCTTTAAGATCCAGATATGAATCAGACACGTGGCAACAAGATGCACCGTTAAGTATGCAACAGTGGACTGCTTGAGAAACAAGACATTCTACTGCAGTACTTATAAAAAAATAAGAGATTAGTCCTGCATATCTCTGCTGACCTTGTCAATGACAATGTTATATAGCCTCAGAAGGCTGGAGTCGAGAGACTTCAACAGCTGTATGGATAAGCAAGAATATGCAATTTAAAAAATATATATATACAAAACTTCTCCCAGTGACTCTGAACTAGATCTCAAGTTCAGAGTTACCTCCTCCACATACATTTGCTGACTAAAGCATGCATCTCATCCTCATCTCTTGTCAACAATCCAAATGCTCTGTTAAACTTAGTTTGGTCTTTTGTGGTTTAGTTTAATGTTCCCCTTTTTAGCCTCACACAATAAAAGCAAGACACACCCTTTAAAGTATCCAAACAGCAGTTCTGGATCTAGAGTTTCTATCTTGGATTGTTCCAGACTATCGTTCACTGTCCTGTCATTCACACTATGTCCTCATTTAATGATGCCATTAGAAACCATAACAACACTGAATGAGGAGAAAATATGGTCAGGAAGTGAACAAACTGTTTTGGACATAATATGACACAGTATAAATAAAAAAGCTTCAAAGAAGAAACCTAAACTTATCAGCTTTTTAGGGTAGCAAACACACTGCACAGCTCAATCCCTCTATAAAAGAAGCTTGTCTTTATGCTGATTTACTAAAATCTTCTTGCAGAGAAAACAGAGAGGACAGTGGTTCAGTTTATATTAAATGTCACACTTTTTCAACCAGAGGAAACTGTCAATGTGAACCTTTTTTGATGAAGCAGATATTCTATACAAAGGATCCCATTGTTTAATCCCTGAAGAAAGCAATCATTAAACTCCCTCTTGGTACCTTCTCCATTCACTTCCCAGCCCACTGGAAAAATTTGTCATCATCATCATCAACAACTCCCTTTTTCCACATTTTGTATATGGGGTCGGGGTATTGTGTTAACTGTCACCATTTCTCTTGATTCAATGCCATATTCCTGCCTTCTTCAACACTCATGACTGACTGTTGCAGATCTTCTCTAACAGAATCCATCCACCTCTTTGCTAGATGCCCTTGTTTCCTCTTACCTTCTTCCTATCTGTCCCAAACCTTCTTCAGCAGATTGTCTTCTGCTTTTCTGCACATGTGCCTGAACCACCATAATCTGTTCTCCAACTGGAGCTACTTTGGCTTCTGCTCTTACATCCTCATTTCTTTGTCTGTCCCACAGTGTGCATCCTGCCACCCTTCTCAGGAACTTAATTTCCATCACCTCTAGCTTTCTCATCTGCTCTGCCTTTACTGCCCAGGTTCCTGTAACAAACAGTAGCACTGGTTGCACCACTCTTTTGTACCTTACATTTTAGCTTCTTTGGCATTCTTCTGTCATACACTACATCTGACACTATGCCAGATGGCTGACCTCTTCACTTGGGCTTCCCTTCTCCTCAACCACCCCTCCCAGATACTTGAAGCTATTAACTTATTCCACTATCTTCCCTTCTATCTCAATTCTCAGCTTCTTCTGATTTCTCCACTGTCTTATCTGTACTTTGTTTCATCCCATGTGCCTTCAGTTTTGCATTCCATTCCCCTATCCTTTCTTGTTCAGAGTCTGACTGTAATGCCACATTGTCTGCATATAGCAACTTTCGTGATCGGTCACCTCTGACCTGTTTGTTGATGTAGTCCATCACAAGTATGAACAGCAGTGGGCTCACAGCTGTACCCTGGTGCACACCCAGTCCAACTGGGAACCCCTCTGAGAGACGAACACTGTTTTTAGTTGAGTCACTAGGTCTTTGTACATAGCCTGCACTAATTCTACCAATGCTTCTGGGACATCAAACCACTGCAGTACTGCCCAAATCAGCTTTCTTGGGACCTTATCATATGCTCTCTCCACGCCTAGGCATGCCTAGATGGACTCTTTCCTCATCTCTATATTCTTCTCAACCATCTGTCTCACTGCAAACATTGGGTCAGTTGTGCTGCATCCTGATCTGAATCCAAACTGCTCATCTCCCATCTTACTTTCTACTACTCTCCCTATCCATTTATCAGTCACCCTCTCCAGAACTTCCATGCAATGTGACAGGAGTCTTGACACCTCTACACTGCCCACAGTTGTGGTTGTCCACTTTGTTCTTGTACACTAGCATGAGTATCCTTATTCACCAGTCATTTGGGATACACCTTTCTCTCCACACTGCTACGAGTCCACAATGCTATCCATTTCTCCCCTATTTCACCCAGTATCTTTATCATATCTGCTCAGAATTCATCTGAGTCTGCTGCTTTCTTGACTTCATTTTCCTAAGTGCTACTCTTACTTTTTCTAGGGTGGGCTCCTCCTCTTCTCTCATGGTAGCCTGTGTCTGAGGCAGTACAGCTTCTGTGGAGTTTTCTTCATTCAAAAGCAGCTGGAAGTACACCTTCCATCTGCCTTTGATTTCCTGTGGACTGGTGAGCAGGCTGTTCTTAGACACCCTTCATAAGGAATGCCGACTATCTTCTTTATCTTCCTGTCTTTGCCCTGCAATCTGATATAGTTTCTTTGTGCCACCTCCTGAGACCTGCAACCTGAAATAGATTCTTTGTGCCACCTACTGAGTCTAGTACCAGCTTCTGGAATGCAAGTGCTGCCGGTGCCCTGTTCTTTGCTATAGCAACTCTTTTCTTAGCTTCTTTGTTAGCCAACCAGTATCCCTTCCCAGCCTGGTCAGTCTTTTCTATCTCTCACTTTTTCCAGCACTCCTTCTTTCTTTTGATGACTTCCTGGACTTCTGCATTCCACCACCAGCTTTCCTCATGTTCCTTATTTCCTTGCCTGGCTCGGCCACATGTCTGTTCTCTAATCCTCTCACATGCTGTTTTGAGGTGCTGCCATTCTTCTTCAACTCCCCCATTTCCTTCTCTTCTAGGGGTGCTACAGCCCTGCATAATTCCTTGAACTGTTGTACTTTCTCTCCATTCAACTTCCAGGTCTTCAGCCTGGTCTCCATTGACCTTAGAGCCTTCTCTGACCACTATTTAAATCTGTGTCACTGGGGATGACTTTGCAAAT
Organism: Protopterus annectens; assembly: GCF_019279795.1. Lineage (NCBI taxonomy): Eukaryota > Metazoa > Chordata > Ceratodontiformes > Protopteridae > Protopterus > Protopterus annectens. The sequence goes on from NC_056739.1 coordinate 1,152,644,038, forward strand.
CACTAATTCTACCCCAGTACCCTTGTCTACCTGACTTGCATGTTGGCCACTCTTGTATGTGATCTTGTGACTTTTTTTCTTTCTGAACCAACTGCTGGCTACTATCAAGCCATTTGCTGGTCAGAAGTCTAGAATGGCCTCTCCTTCTTTATTCCTGTTGCTCTGCCCATGTGGATCCAGGCAGTGTTCATATCCTGGTCTGTCTGTCCCAATATGTGCATTCAAGAAACTGATTACCAACACCAATTCATGTTGTCCTGCTTTGTCTAGGTCCTACAACTGCTGTCTAACCTCACTATTTTTCTCACTATCACAACCTTGCTGTGAGACATAGGATGACATTATGAATACTGCCATATCATTACACAGGAGTCTAACTGCCATGAGTCTGTCACTAATTTTGATGACATCCCTCACTGTCTTCTGAAGCCTCTCTTTCTCATCAGTTCCCACACCACTTCTAGCCTGTCCCCCTCCTGAGTAGTAGACTATGTATCCCAAGCTAAGTGGCTTTGCTGCACTGCCCTTTCATCTTGTCTCTTGGATACATAGAATGTCCAGCCTCCACTGTACCATCATGTCATCCACTTCCAAGCTGCATCCTGTCAGTGAACCTACATTGAGTGTAGTAATTATTAGCTCATGTTTGGAAGGTTGATTGTTTTTACATCAAGCTTCCGCTCAACAGAGCTACCCCAGGTAACCCGGGCTGGGTAAATGGACACCGGCCAGCTGATAGCTTATTGACTCAGGGCTGCTAGGCTTATGGCGGGCACAAACTGGCAAACAGGGGCACATACACCCCTTCCACTGTTAGCATGGGGTCCCTGGTGTAGGACGAGTAGGCCAGATCATCAACCCCCAAATCACCAGCAAATACTCATGCCCATTTGGCAACATTGGTTAATATGACTGAATCACCTAGAACCATATTTTACATTGTCGAGTGGCTAGCCCTGCCACGGTGCACAACCTGTGATCTGTGTTCTCCTATCTAAAGGATATGGTGCACAACAGTAGATGCTCAAAAGTTGTTGGTTTATACAATGCTTCCACTTATGGGGCACCTTGTAGAGTCTGTGCTGCTGCCCACAGCTCCATTCATTGGTGTGTTTGAAATGGAAACACTCAGCATGTTTTTTGGAGGTGATAGGAACCCCATAGAGACACGGGGAGAACATGCAAACTCCAAACAGGCACTGGCCGGAGGTCAGGATTGAACCTTGTACCCCATGCATGGGAGGTGAAAACCCCTAGAACATTTGTTACCCATGAAAATTTGGTTATTCCACCCCTTCATGGCATCAAATATGGCTGGAAAGATTTCTATGCCTAATCAGAAGGAATATATATTTACTTACATCCTGGATGCTTGGCACAAGTGCTTCTTCATTATTTTTAGGCTCTTCCTCTCAAAGCCCCAGTGCATCAGAACTGCATTACTGAGCCTTCTCCTACAGAAGAACATACAGCAAGACTTTGCCAAAATCATCCTCTTCTGCAATAAAAGTGACAGCTGGTATCAACCACCCATACCCTTGCACTTGGGTTTGCTAATTAAGCATGGCTTTTTAGGGGCCAATTGCCCGGGCCCAAAACTCTGGCATTCTGAAGCCAATTTACTGTTGACTACACTTTTGCAAAAATAACTAATTTTTGGGGACTGATATTTTCCGTCATCCACTGAATATGGCTTCTTTTCTTAAGAAACTTCTGAGCCAAACAATGTAAACTATTAATTTTTTTTCCATCAATGAGCTTAAGACTTGAAATAAGCAGGATAAAATGTAGTTTATTGAATGCGCTTTGGTCTTTAAAAAAACAAGACTTCATCAGAAACAGTTACAATTTAAAAACACAATGCTTATATACCCATGGGCTAATGAATAATTAATCACAAATCCTCCCTGCCATACTATAAACAATATACATGAATTTATAGTTTCAGGGATATCTTAAAAACTACCAATTAATAAAAAAATGGTTAAAAATACAATAGAATATAAATTAAACATACTTTTATAATTAATTGCTTATTAATTATTCATTAGCCCATGGGTATATAAGCATTGTGTTTTTAAAATTGTAACTGTTTCTGATGAAGTATTGTTTCTTAAAGACGAAAGCGTGCTCAATAAACTACATTTTATCTTGCACATTGGTGTGACTAACTTCAGACACTATTTGAGTGTTCCACTGGAACCGTTTTTATTTTTTATTTTGGTTTGCTGCTGGTGTGTATTTCGAGTTGACTTGAAATGACAAATCAGTCACTGTTTGCTGTTGAGACTGTATTTTCAAAATGTTCTCACTTGAACGGTATCAAAAAAATAAAGACTTGTTGTTTACATATTATCATAACAGTGCCAGGGTGTTCACAACCAGAAGTATGTAAGCCTCATTTGTTGGAACATGGAAAACTACACAAATAAAAATAAAAAAAAACACTCATACTCATGCGAGCATGCACACACACACGCACGCACGCACGCACACACCCCTGTCTTCTGGGGGTGTCTTGCCAACACAGTGATTAAGTATTACAACACAAAAAAGTGTTATGGTCCCCTGGCTAACAATGTTTCTAGGAATTTTTGAAATTGTACCTTGACTTAGGCACCCAGATAAAACACCTTCAAAAGTGTAGCAAAAATAAATAAGTCCCCACCCCAGAAGGTGCATTTCTGAAAAGCATACCATTTAATACTGTTATTCTGCTAAAAAATTCTGTTGTGCAATTAAACAGCAACCTAATAGAAAAGGTCTTCAGTTAGGATCCCAAACAAATAAAACTTAAAAAGCATAAGGTGCAGCATACCTGAAAGCATAGCCTCTCTCTAAGCAGTCTAAAATGGTTAATTTTACTATTTCTTCAAACTATGCAGTTGACCAAACAGACCTGCATCTGTTACAGAGGTCCATGGGTATGCGGCAAGCCTGCCCCACGCAAAATAAATAATGTACTACGCTGATAATATAGACTGACTATACTTCTACTGGTAGAAAAAACTAAAATGCCACATTAGTACACAAAACCACTGCAACACAGATGTGATGAAATGCATTCTATTGGACCAACATAGGTCACTTGAGCTTTGGGGTTAACAGCAGCTCTTCACTGGATGTTATCAATTTACTGATGCTAAATACAGAGCTTAAATATCTACTTATACTTATCACTTCCTCATTGGTTAAAAAAAAGAAACTTGAAAAACGCCAATGTGGAAAGAAAGTGTGCAGCTGGAATGCTTAATATGACAACTATTTTTACCTTTGTTTTTTTTTTTTAAATTTACCGTTTGTTGACTTGACTGGGTTAGTCCTACAAGGATTGTGACCTGTTTGCCAGTGAGATCTGGGGGCCTGGGGGATACTGGGTAGGGCATTAGGAAACTTCCCTTACTTTGCCGTGGGATCTTTTACAATCATTTAGTCTACCACAGATGCTGGCAGATTGGCCCTCAGTTTAATGCCTCACCCGATACTCTAGTGTCAGTATTGGAAATAATCTATGCATCTGGGATGGGGAAAGAACTCACAGCCTTCTGATCTTCAGCACCAAAGGCAAGTGTACCACCTGTTGCTCCACCTATCTACACCTCAGTGAGAGACATAATGCATGTGTATAGATGTGTGTGTGTGAAATTTAAAACAATCGTGTTACAACCTGCCATAATAGTAAGCATTCTACCTGCATGTTACATTGGAGTCAGGGTTCATTTGTCACAGTAGATAAAAGCAGAAGGAGAAAAAGCACAAGGTAGGGAGAAGGAAAAAAGCAATTTACAATTTGTTAGTCTGTCTAATGAAGCAATCTTTGTGAGACAGATATTTTGTTTATTAGAAAATGTGTGCTTGCAATAACATCCAGTTCACAATGAAGTGGTGAGTTATGAAAAAGACAGGGACTACCAAGAAGACAAGGTATTAAGACAGAACACATGAATGTGTGCAATATATAAGCTGTGGTCTAGCTAAATGAAAGAGAGAGAGAGAAAGAATACAGTGTTGAGATGTCAGTCTAAGGTTCTGACAGATGCCTATGAATAGCAAAACTGAGTACATTTTTATTATACTGTTCAACTTCCTAAATACGGCCTTACTGACTGTTAGACTTAGGATATCAGTGTTCTGCCTACATCAGTGGTACACAACGTCCAGCCCCAGGGCCAAATCTGGCCCTCGATGCAACACCATCTGGCCCCAGAGAGTAACCAAAAATTTTTTAAAAAAGTGAAAAAATGCTATGCTTTACTCCAGTCATGCAAACTTTCCAGCAAGTGCTTGCATACCTATTTGACTGCAGTTGCACACACCTCTAATTTTAGCTGCAGAAGTAACTATTCTTTGTTGTTTATAACTTGTAGTCTGTAAACAGTAGTAACTTTCTTCACGAGTTTGTAATAAGTCATGGCTGCAAGCCAGAATAAAGTTAAATGCAAAGTTGATGCAGAACAGGCAATTTCATTACTGCTGTCTTAAGTAAAAATGACAGTCACCTGTACCTGTTGGTAACTCATAATGACTTACTATGTTTTGAGGTGGCCTGCAGATGCATTATGAATTTGTGCAGTGGCCCTCCCCAAAAAAAGATTGTACACCAAACACCTACATAATTACCTTATGTGACAACTATTCTCTTGTCATGAATAAAACACAGGTGTCATAACAATCCCAGTAATCTTACAGTTACTGGTAACTTTCCAAGATAGTCAGCTTTTTGGATTAAGGGTAAATTCATTATAAAACTATGTCTTACCATTATAAAACTATGTCATACTAGAATAAAAAAAAAAAACTGTTGGCCTTCAACACACCATTTTGTTAGCTGCTCAAAGGAAAAATTTCTTAAGTGTTATAGTGCCTCATAAAACCAACAGCCGATTTCAAAATAGTGCATGTCAGATTGAACAACTGAATTAGCTTAATCTCCGCTGTTGTTCTTTTCAAAGGTGCACAGAGATGCCCCCGAAGAACCATAAATGACATGTCTGATAAAAAAGATAAGACAGGAAACTGTTTCTGTGGGCATTCGTCCAAGTTCTGATTGTCTGGCCAGTCCCTCCTACATTACGTTTCCTGCATTTGATAAGATAAACCAAATTTTTAGAAACGTGCAAAGGAACCCTGTATTTTGAAATGCTTGTTCTGCTACAAGTGGTACAAATCACCTAACATGTTTTGCACCTTGGATAGCTGCAGAGTTTTGTGATATTTTGGACTGCGTTCTGATCCAACTGTGCTTCTCTTCTGACAAGAAGATTCTTTACATTTCATGGTTGTTTAAATTACATAGTGGGAATGCCTGAAAAAAGTGTTTCTGAAATTGTCACCCTTACTGAACTTTGGCTGGAGATCTATCATGACTTTCTAGAGTTTTTGTATAAACTGAGTAATATGTTGTCACTAGTAGAACTGTCACAGAGAATCTTCTCCTTATGTGGGAGCAGCTATTGCTTTGGTAAATATACTGCTTTGTCTACTGCCCTCTCAAATTTCCAGGCAGAGTAACCTTAAACCAAGCATGGATTTTTTCAACTGTGTGTTTTTCTGCCACACCAGAACAAATGCAGTGATACTGAACTTCATGACTGTAAATAACTGACTTCTTTGTGTGGCTGGGACGATTACTCCTTCTGTTGCAGATAAATCTGTAAGTTGGTTTCCTCTAGATACTGGCTTTTTATTCAAAAAGAAGATGCCAAACAGAGCAGGACTCAGCAAAAAAAACCCTGGGGACTCCACTGGTGACTGCTCTCTTTGTGGAAGTAACTGTTTTGATTATCTGCGTCCTCTCTCTGACGGGTGACTTGTGGAAAAGAATTACCTATTTGAGTGTCGTTGTGATCGAGTCCCATTAGTGAGAGCTGCCACAGTGTGCCTAACTTATCAGCGCTACCACATGATATATAGTCATATCCTAAAAATTGTGTCATTTTCTTTCAGTCACGGTAGACAGTACGGAGTTGGTATGCGGTTGACCACCTTAGAGGTTGCTCTTTCTCCACTCCGCAATCGGGCACTGCAAAATTATATCAGTTTTACTGCCACGTTCATGAACTTAATCAACATGTTCCATAAAGCCAATAAGCTGGACGCTAGACACGTACCCCATTTAGCCTAGTCCATTACGTGTAACCCACATAGACACAACTTACGCTCCAAGGTCAGCAAAGAAAAAAAATGAAGTTTGGTCCACTTTATCTAATTTGGTTGCAATAATAAATAAGTACCAAAGTTTGTAACAATAACAAAAATTAAAAGCCTTCCCTGAAATACTGCGCACAATGTTCAAACCGTACTGCAATATAACTATTTCCATTTTAATAATTTTAAGAAAGCTCAAGATATCCATATTAGTAAAGTGAACCTGATTTAAAAGGCAAGTGCTCCAAAAAGATATTCCACAATAACAATAACAACTGGCAGCCACGGATAGCCTGATAAATGATCGCACTGCTAATGTCATTAAACTGCACCTATCATGCATCTCAACTGCCCCCGATTCTGACTCGAATTTTAGCTCCGACCCTCTTAATACTGATAACTTTTGTAGAAAAGAAGGTGAATTGCACTTAATAAGTAATGACAATAATTAGAGTTATAGACTTAAAAACTTGTTGTTCCTCCATCTATTGAGATTTGACCCTCACTGACTGACAGCTGTGGTTACCGATGATTAAAATATCTAAAATGTTATCATTATCTTTCTGCGAGGTACTTCTCTAATATTCTACCTATCTTTCTTTAGGATTATAACAGGTACTATGAACAACATCAAATTTAAAGGTAAATGCAATGTATTAAAATGCACATGACACCCGAAAAAATAGATAGCGTAATTCTTTAGGTGCAATGCATAGCATGTACGACAAGCATCCCCATTTATCAAGCAGTACTCCATTATATTCCTACCGTTAGTTTGTTTTCTTCCGCCATCTTTCCCTTTCCCACGTATGCCGGAAGTTGTTGGTCTCCAAGGCGACTGGAGTCGGCGGGAAGTAGAGACATAACTAGTGTTCCGCTAATTTGACATTCTGTCCCGCTTGTTTCAACATTTGAAGCAACATTGAAAATGATGGAAATGTTGCATATGTTCACTGTTTAGTATTTACTCACTTTAAACAGGCTTTTTGCGTCAATAAGGTTTATTTTCCTTGTAATTGCTTTGTATAAAATAATTGGTTGTACTATAAACATTTTTGTATTAAGCTGAAAATTCAGTTTGCATTTCCAAACATATAAAATCAGTTGTTTTAACACACACACTTTATCTCTCTCTATTGGCTCCTCTGGACCGAGAATCGCGGTTTGTGTATAATTTAGCTAAATGGCGTGGTTAAAGTGCTGTAACATTGCTAAACACCTATACTGTGTGTTGTTTTCTTAACGTTTATGTAGTTAGCAAGAGCACATACCTCTCACTTGTCGCCCCCCCCCCCCAATCTGATCCTGTCCAGATTTTGAAACAGTAGTTGGGTATGTATGTGTGTGTGTGGGGGGGGGGGGGCAAAGGTATACAATGACCTCCTCCTCCATAGCTCTTAAGAACATTGTAACCTGTTCAATTATTTGAAGGATACCTCTCTACTGTCTCTGATTTAGCTTCCTAATGTTAAGTTGTCAATCTCGCCTTCATTCTTGCTGGATGGGTTCGGAGCCGATCCTCGGTTCCGACTCGGCACTTGCTTTAGCTCGAGAACTCCTTTTACCAGCTCGAGGCAACCCTATATCCCATGATGCAAGGCGGAACTACCTCAGATCTCGTTTGCCGCTTAGCGAAAGAGGTCTCCTTTGCCAGCTGAGGTAAGTTTTTTCTTGTAAAATAAGAAAAAAGTGTAGTTAGGGGTTTAATTTTCCCTTTTAGTGTCAGTTTAGTCTGTAGTTAGTTACAGCCCACCCTATTCCCTTGGTTTTAGACCTTTTATAATTCTTTATCTAAAGTTTTTTTAGTCAGGCCTAATTCCCCTTTGGTTATTCCCTTCCTGTGTGTTTGTGTAAGGGATTAATTTGTGTGTTTGTTGGGATTGCTTGTGTTTCCATCCTCCTAGGATGTCAAAAGAAGGCAAGGTCTCAGGCTTCAAGAAGTGTGACCAGTGCTGTCAGAAAATGTCTCTGACAGACGGTCACACTTCTTGTGTTTATTGCCTGGGGCCTTTGCACCTGCAGGACTCCTGTGCTTTATGTCATGCTTTTAGCCAGAGAGGAAAGGAGGAATAAACTCATCCTCCGAGGCTTACTTAAGCCAGAAGGTTCTCCTCCTAAACTAGGGTCAGGAAAACCTCCTAAACCACCGAAGGCTCAGGCTACAGTGTCCAAGCCTCCTTCGGTGGCTCCGGCTCCGTCGGAGCCGATATCGGCTCCGGCTGGAGCCGATACATTTTCTTTGAAAGTAGTGCTTTCGGCGCCGGCTGGCTCCGACACCCTGACTACTGTGGCCTTGTCGGCTCCGGCTGGAGCCGACACTTTATCCAGCATCGGAGCCGAGATATCCTCGGCTCCATCTGGGGTTCAAGGGACTTCGGCTCCGATGGCTTCGACCCGTAAGAGATCCCGGTCCCCTTCTATACTGAGTATCCACTCGGCTCCGGGGTCTCCTCTTTGTCGGAGCGGAGCCATCGGAGCCGATCTTGAGATCTTCCAGGCTGTCTGACCACGATTTAGAGAGGGTGGTAAGCAGGCTGTTGAAGTCTCAGGCACTGGCCCAAATGCTCCATAGCCCGTCTCAACAGACTTCTGCTATAGCCCCAATCCTTGAACTTCCTCCTCCGACTCCACACCGCAGTTCGGGCCGGAGCTTCGGGACAGCGACTGTTTCGATGCGGAGCCGATACATCCTTCGGCTCCGTGTCCTCAGCTCCGATCTCCTCCTTGAGACCTTCCTTGGAGGGATCCGGTCGTCGGGTTTCCACTGTCGGCTCCGGGGGGCTAGTGGCATCGGACCCTTGTCCGACCCGCTCTCCCTCTCGGGCTTCGCTTGGTAAGCTCGGCGCCGACATCGGCCTCGAGCCTTCTCTCTCTTTGGACCCGACCATTCCTGTTTCTTCGGAGCGGGTGTGTTCTGGCCTCCCGGGGAGAGGAGCCTTTGAGGTGATGAGGAGTGTCCTGGCCTCTGAGCCTGGTCAACGGTCCATCCCTCTAGCTCCTCCCTCTTCAGTGCCTGCAGATGCCTCTTGCCAGCCTCTTGCTCACAGGCCCAGGGATCCATCGCCCAGGTTTCCCCACTGGGAATTTCCTCCTCTTCTGAGGTTTCTCCTGATCCTGCAGGGGAACCCTCGAAGAGGACGTGTAAGAGGAAACACACAGACTCCCCTGAGTCTACTACATCTGATACCGACTTGGATGAGTCGGAGGGTTCCCACGGTCCCCTCTGAGGATGTCTCCTTTTCAGACATCCTTGAGCTCCTCAAACAGAGGGGAATTGGCCTCCATTGACCCCTCCGAGGATGAGTCGGTATACCTGGAGGCTTTGGATCCCGACCCTCCACCTCCTGGGTGTCTCCGCCTTTCGACCCACTTATGCAGGTAGTGACTCGTAAGGCGTGGGCGGCTCCAGATTCTGTGGAACCTGTCCCCAGAAGACCATCCAGATTCATTACAGCCCCTTCGGACAAACAGTTCCTTTCCAAGGGTGTCTCGGTGGATGCTATGGTGGTGGCGGCTGCCACTAAGAAGGAACTGGCGGATCCTTCAGTACCTGTCCATCCTCCTAATAAGGACTCTAGGATCATGGACAGGTATGGAAAGCGGATGTTTTCTTCAGCGACCTTTGCTATGCGTTCGCTGAATTATCTTTGTCACTTCACCAGGCTTCAACGAGATATTCTCAAGGAACTGGGAGAAGTAGTCCAGGATCCTTCTGCTGCTGGGGCTCAGGAAAAGATTGCCTCGCAGCTTGCTATCCTGAATTCCATATCTAACTCCTCCATGCGGCTCATATCCTATGCGGCCGATGGAGCGAGCAGGGCCGCAGGCACAGGAGTTGCTCTTAGATGCCAAGCCTGGATGCGGCCTTGTAATTTTGCGGACCCCTTTAAGGCGTCCTTCACTAATACCCCCTTTGATGGTTCGGCTTTGTTCGACCTCAGGTGAAGGATACCTTGACCAGGTGTGAGCAGGACGGTAAAACTCTTTCTGCCGTTGGAGTCCAGTTTTCCACTCCTTCTAGACCATACCCCAAGGGTCAGAAGGGGGGGAAGATGTGGTTCCATAAAGCCCAAGGAGCTACACGACACGTGGTCAGTTTACCCCAGAGGCAGAGGGGTAACAATAATAGCCGCCCTAGAGGCAGGGGGGGTCCTCAGAACCAGGGCAACAGGGAGTCTCTTCCTGAGAAGCCCTTTCAGCATCCCTGAGGTGTTGCCCGACTGTCCACCCTTGGAGGCAGTCGGGGGAAGGATTTCGCTGTACCCAGTAGCCTGGCAATCCCTATCTCAAGAAAAATGGGTACAGTCGATTATATCCGAGGGTTACAAAATCCCCTTCGAAAGGTTTCCCGTACCTCTACAATCCCTTCCAGACATCTCACCCAGTCAAAGGGATTTGGCAGAACAGGAGGTTTCAAAGCTCCTAGAAAAAAGAGCCGTCCCAGGTAGGATCCGGCATCTACTCCAGATTCTTTTTGGTCCCCAAAAGGACAGGAGATTGGAGACCAATATTAGACCTGAGCAATCTGAACAGATTTGTCAAGAAGGCAAGATTCCGGATGGTCACGCTTCAGTCCATTCTGCCCTTTCTGGGCAAAGACAACTGGATGTGCTCTATAGACCTTCAGGATGCGTACTATCACATAAAGATTCACAGACGCTCCAGAAGGTTTCTCCGCTTTCGGCTAGGGACCAGTCATTACCAATTCAGAGCCCTGCCCTTTGGCCTCACTTCAGCCCCCAGAGTGTTTACCAAATGCATGGCAGTGGTCACAGCTCATCTGAGACGTCGAGGATTCCAGGTGTTTCCCTATTTGGACGACTGGCTCCTCTCCGCCACCACCAAGTGTCAGCTCCTTCAGTCCAGAGACTACACTCTACAGCTTTGCAGGAGTTTGGGAATCTCAGTAAACTTCGAAAAATCTTCTCTGCTGCCTTGCCAATCTATCACCTTCATAGGCGCAGAATTAAACACCGTAAAAATGTTAGCCAGACTAACAGATCAAAGAATTCTGGACATCCAAAAATTTGTTCGGCTTCTTTTGCAAAGCAACAAGATCAAAGCCAGATTTATACTGAAGGTTCTAGTTCTTATGGCTGTGGCCATTGTTCTTCTACCTCTGGCTCGCTTCCACATGCGTCTTCTGCAGTGGATGCTATTCACGCAGTGGTCATACCACAGTCTCCCGATGAGGCACGCAATTTTGTTAACACAGTCGTGCCGAGCTCATCTGAACTGGTGGATATCTTCCCCTCTTCTTCATCAGGGCCGACCCTTTATTCCCCCTCCTCCAGTTGCCACAGTCACTACGGATGCCTCTCTGATCGGGTGGGGGGGCATTATCAGGGCAGGATGGTCCACGGGACGTGGCAACCCATAGAATACCATCTGCACATAAATGTCCTGGAGATGAGAGCAGTGCTTTTAACGTTGCAAGCCCTCAACGACTTTCTTCCCACGGGGACTATTGCAGTACAGACGGACAACATGTCCGTAGTCTGGTACATCAACAAGCAGGGCGGGACCAGGTCCTATCCGTTATGTCGAGAAGCTCTCAGACTTTGGCAGTGGGCGATCTCTTCTCAGCGGTTTCTGATAGCAACGCACATCCCCGGCAGGTCCAACCTATTAGCGGACAGGCTGAGCAGATCCATTCTGATGCCTCACGAGTGGTCTCTCAATCAATCTGTAGTGGATCAGATTTTTCTGAAGTGGGGCACTTCTTGTTGCGATCTTTTTGCTACTCCTCAAAACAACAAGTGCCCCAATTTCTTCACTCTTTCCCCTTCCAGGCCAACCTCTGAGAGACTCTCTAACCCAGGATTGGCCCGGGACTTCTGTACGCTTTTCCTCCTTTCCTTGATTCCACAAGTCATTCAGAAAGCCACCGTTTTGAGAGCCAAGTTGATCCTCATTGCCCCATATTGGCCTCGACAAATTTGGTTTCCGTCTCTGCATCGTCATCTTCTGGTGCAGCCCTGGCATCTGGACCCAGTTCCGGATCTCTTGATCCACCAATCGGGTCAGCAGCACCGGGCCATTCATTCTCTCAACCTCACTGCTTGGTTGCTCCACTTCCTACCCTAGCCAGGCTACTGATGATTTCGGACTCAGTCAGAGACATTTTAGTCTCTTCCTTGAAGTCGCCCACTAGGACTGTATATGCTAGCAAGTGGCGGCGTTTTTCTATTTGGGCGAATTCCAGAAATATTGACCCCTTTACTGCCCCTGTACATTCGGTTTTAGATTTCCGGGCGGGGGTTTTCCATTCAGGATCCTCGTCATCTACAGTCAAAGTACAACTGGCTGCTATTTCTAAGTATCATGTTGGCCTGCATGACAATAACATTATGTCTCATAGGTTATGCAAGGCCTTTCTCAGAGGAGTTTTCCTCCTAAAACCACCTATAAAGCATCCTCCTCCGCAATGGGATCTAAACTTAATGTTGGCATCCTTGATACTACCTCCCTTCGAACCGTCTGCTTCATGTTCTTTGAAGTTATTGACCTGGAAAACTATATTTTTCTGGCTGTCACTTCTGCAAGAAGGGTTTCCGAGATTCAAGCTCTCTGCATTCGTTCTTATTTGGTTTTTCATAAGGACAGGGTATCATTAAGAACTAACCCTTCCTTTCTTCCCAAAGTCGTATCTCAAACCAACATTAATCAATCTATAGACCTACCAGTCTTTTTCCCAAACTATTCTGACAGAGCGGAACAGAAACTGCATTTTTTGGATGTCCATCGTCAGCTCAGGTACTATTTGCATAGAACTAAACAATTCAGAAAATCGGACCAATTATTTGTCTCCTATGCAGAAAACAGGATAGGTCTTCCAGTATCTAAAGTGACCTTATCCAGATGGTTGACTTCTACTATTTCCTATGTATACTCTCTCAGGGGCAAACAGCTATCTTCTAAGCCTAAAGCACACTCAACCAGGAGTCTATCCACTTCTGCAGCTTTTCAGGATAGACTACCCATTGATACCATTTGTGCAGCAGCTACTTGGGCCACGCCTCATACCTTTGTTTCTCATTACAAGTTGGACTTGGCCTCTAGAGATAGGGCCAGTTTTGGTTCCACAGTTCTCAAGAGTCTGTTCCATTGAGCCACCCGGGATACAGGTGCTAGGGACGCGGTCCCATCCAGCAAGAATGAAGGCGAGATTGACAACTTAACATTTAGAAGTTATGTACCTACCATAACGTTCCATGTTAGTTGTCTTCTCGCCTTCTTTCTTAAGGTCCTCCCTCCTTCCCCCTGGCCTGGACAGATCTTGGAGAGTTCCTATTAGATTGTTTCCTCCGGTACGTTGTTAGGAGGATCTCTTTTAGGAACCGTTGTTCCTTATTCTTTTAGGATAGTCTTTAGCAGGGTAAGTTAGCTACCAAACGAGATCTGAGGTAATTCCGCCTTGCATCATGGGATATAGGGTTGCCTCGAGCTGGTAAAAGGAGTTCTCGAGCTAAAGCAAGTGCCGAGTCGGAAAGGCGAGAGAAGACAACTAACATGGAACGTTATGGTAGGTACATAACTTCTAATTTTTTCTTATCCCGCTTAAAATGTTGATTTTCTAGTGAATATGTGAGGATTGTTTATTGGGTTTTTCACTTTTACACTCTACTTAACAGTGCTGGTAACCATTTTCCAGTTTCTTTCTCAAGGCTTCTGGGAGAGACTGGTGAAGCACATGCAGAGAGAAATTACTGCATTTATAGTCATTTGGTGATTTCGGTACTGTTTTTGCTTATATAATTGAATTTTATAACTTTTTACAGTTTTAGTTACTTGTATTTTTGTTTCTTGAACAGTCCCCTGGCTGTTTAAGTTTATTTATTTAGTTATTCATTCAATTTGTTAACAGGGTAGGGCAATGATCCCAAATTACCTATTTCAGTCTCAGCCAGGACAAATATTAATGACGCTAGACAAGCAAGTTAACAAAGAAGTAATGTATCAATAACAACAACAATGATAATGTGTGCAGTATAAGATACAATAGGAAGGGATGGTTAAAGTAAGGAAGGAAGAAGAAGGGAGTGAAATAATGAAGACATAGAGTAAAAAGGGTACAGATATCAAAAGTGAGGTAAGTATACACAGAAATTAACTATAATGTGTGACAGCTGTTCCACATTGTATAAAATGTAGAAATAATGTGAGGAAGACAAAGGTGCCTTACACTGAAGGGGAGTGTGGGAGATCAGGTAATTTGCCCAGAGGGAAAGCATTTGCATATTGATTCAGGCTTGGGATGATCTTTCAGCTGAGCATAGAATGAGGGGTATGAGGTGAGGTCTTTAAGATTAGGTTGGGATGGATTCCAAGAGTTTGTGGCATAGGATGTAGAAGGCATGGTAACTGCAACGAAGTTTGGTACTGGGACATTGGTGAAGTGGACCAGTGTAGTTAAGACTTCTTAAAGTATAATTGGGGGAGTCATTTGAATAGGTTGGAGGCAAGGGAAGGACAGGAGTGTTTTTTAAGAGCTTGTACAGTTGGGATCCAAGAAACAGGGCAGGTTAGTTTTTTGGGGAGGGGTTTAAAATGGCTGTTTTCCAGATATCAGACATGATGTTTTGAGTTAGGCAGAGATTAAAAAGGTGAAGAAGGTGAGGGACTATGCAGTCCTTACATAGGAATAAGAATCATGGGAACAGATTGCCAGGATCAGCAGGTGAATCAGTTTTCAGTTATTCAAGTAGTGGTATTATGCTTTTACCTTTGATTGCTTTCAAATGAAAAATGGGAAGATGAGAGGGAGAGGCTAAAGAAGGAGGAGGTGTTGCTAATGGAATCAGGGGTTGGAAATGTACTGGAGTGGAGGCTGAAATCAGCAGCTGTGAGGTGAGATGAGCTGGAATGAATGTTAGCTGGATGAGTATGACCTATCAGGTGGTTAACTTGTACCCAAAAATTTTAGGCAAGTTGAGCAGAGATAACAGATGTTTATTTGTAATGTGATTTTTACATCACTTGATTGTCTTGTTAGCTAGATTTCTTAGCTTAGTGTAGTGTTGCCTGGAGATCAGAGGATGGATTGTTTTTGCAAGTATGCCAGGCATTGTCCCCGAAACTGAAGAAGCATTTAAGTTTGTATATGAGCCAGTTGTTTTTTGGGAGTTTATACAGCCGTGTAATTTTAGGGAAGAGTGAGCCCTGGAGGTTAGTGAGAATTTGTGTGAGAAGAATGCTGCAGTGGTTAGCATAAGTATAACAGACAACGGGAGACCAATCTAGTGATGCTAGGATTGTCTCTATTTTGAAAATGTTGGATTGGGATTTGTTCTGGAATGATATGAGGGCTGGAGGAATTTTGTTTATCAGGTGAGAGAGATTGAAGCTGATTGGATAATGGTCACTGAAAGAAAGGGGGTAAATGAAATTTGTGAAATAATGTTAGGATTATTAATAATAACATCAAGAAACAAACAATAAGAAGTGTCTGAGTGGGGGGAGCCCACCACTCTAAAGGTATACAATGACCTCCTCCTCCATAGCTCTTAAGAACATTGTAACCTGTTCAATTATTTGAAGGATACCTCTCTACTGTCTCTGATTTAGCTTCCTATTTTTTCTTATCCCGCTTAAAATGTTGATTTTCTAGTGAATATGTGAGGATTGTTTATTGGTTTTTTCACTTTTACACTCTACTTAACAGTGCTGGTAACCATTTTCCAGTTTCTTTCTCAAGGCTTCTGGGAGAGACTGGTGAAGCACATGCAGAGAGAAATTACTGCATTTATAGTCATTTGGTGATTTCAGTACTGTTTTTGCTTATATAATTGAATTTTATAACTTTTTACAGTTTTAGTTACTTGTATTTTTGTTTCTTGAACAGTCCCCTGGCTGTTTAAGTTTATTTATTTAGTTATTCATTCAATTTGTTAACAGGGTAGGGCAATGATCCCAAATTACCTATTTCAGTCTCAGCCAGGACAAATATTAATGACGCTAAACAAACAAGTTAACAAAGAAGTAATGTATCAATAACAACAACAATGATAATGTGTGCAGTATAAGATACAATAGGAAGGGATGGTTAAAGTAAGGAAGGAAGAAGAAGGGAGTGAAATAATGAAGACATAGAGTAAAAAGGGTACAAATATCAAAAGTGAGGTAAGTATACACAGAAATTAACTATAATGTGTGACAGCTGTTCCACATTGTATAAAATGTAGAAATAATGTGAGGAAGACAAAGGTGCCTTACACTGAAGGGGAGTGTGGGAGATCAGGTAATTTGCCCAGAGGGAAAGCATTTGCATATTGATTCAGGCTTGGGATGATCTTTGAGCTGAGCATAGAATGAGGGGTATGAGGTGAGGTCTTTAAGATTAGGCTGGGATGGATTCCAAGAGTTTGGGGCATAGGGTGGAGAAGGCATGGTAACTGCAACGAAGTTTGGTACTGGGACATTGGTGAAGTGGACCAGTGTAGTTAAGACTTCTTAAAGTATAATTGGGGGAGTAATTTGAATAGGTTGGAGGTAAGGGAAGGACAGGAGTGTTTTTTAAGAGCTTGTATAGTTGGGATCCAAGAAACAGGGCAGGTTAGTTTTTTGGGGAGGGGTTTAAATGGCTGTTTTCCAGATATCAGACATGATGTTTTGAGTTAGGCAGAGATTAAAAAGGTGAAGAAGGTGAGGGACTATGCAGTCCTTACATAGGAATAAGAATCATGGGAACAGATTGCCAGGATCAGCAGGTGAATCAGTTTTCAGTTATTCAAGTAGTGGTATTATGCTTTTACCTTTGATTGCTTTCAAATGAAAAATGGGAAGATGAGAGGGAGAGGCTAAAGAAGGAGGAGGTGTTGCTAATGGAATCAGGGGTTGGAAATGTACTGGAGTGGAGGCTGAAATCAGCAGCTGTGAGGTGAGATGAGCTGGAATGAATGTTAGCTGGATGAGTATGACCTATCAGGTGGTTAACTTGTATCCAAAAATTTTAGGCGAGTTGAGCAGAGATAACAGATGTTTATTTGTAATGTGATTTTTACATCACTTGATTGTCTTGTTAGCTAGATTTCTTAGCTTAGTGTAGTGTTGCCTGGAGATCAAAGGATGGATTGTTTTTGCAAGTATGCCAGGCATTGTCCCCGAAACAGAAGAAGCATTTAAGTTTGTATATGAGCCAGTTGTTTTTTGGGAGTTTATACAGCCGTGTAATTTTAGGGAAGAGTGAGCCCTGGAGGTTAGTGAGAATTTGTGTGAGAAGAATGCTGCAGTGGTTAGCATAAGTATAACAGACAATGGGAGACCAATCTAGTGATGCTAGGATTGTCTCTATTTTGAAAATGTTGGATTGGGATTTGTTCTGGAATGATATGAGGGATGGAGGAATTTTGTTTATCAGGTGAGAGAGATTGAAGCTGATTGGATAATGGTCACTGAAAGAAAAGGGGTAAATGAAATTTGTGAAATAATGTTAGGATTATTAATAATAACATCAAGAAACAAACAATAAGAAGTGTTTGAGTTTGGTCTGGTGGGTTCAGTGACCAGTTGTGTGAGTTTGAATTTCTGATTGCATTCCAGTTAATCTAAGTATTTTTCCCTGTGATTTTACATTTATACCACTTTTTTTACATTAAACTGTAGCTCAAGTAAAATAGCTGATTGACTGTGTTTCTTACTTGCCTGGTTGTTTGTGTAGTTAATAGAACATCCACTCCTTTGTTAATTAATTTGATAACTTCTCCATCCAGATAATAAAAGTGTTTTCTCTATGACATTTCACTCTTTTTCTTACTTTTATGACTTAATCTTACTTGAAAGTACATTTTTTGTTTGTTTTTCTAGTCTGGGTATAAATTTGCTGAGAACAGTAGTGGTTATTTGGTGGCAGGGAATAATTTGTTGTTGTTTCTGAGAGGTAGACATTATTGGCTATAGTTTCAACTACATTCTTATTGGTTCTGTTACTTTTGCACTCAACTTAATAGTGGGTTGGGTTGTGGTGCTTCACACAGCGCTGTACTTGACAGACACAGACACATTCATTTTTAGATTCTCTCTTCTATACCTTAGTAACTCCATATCCTAGTTTTAGCTGATGTAAACAGCAGAGTTAAGCAGTGTTACATTATTGCACATCTAAAACTATTCTCATAACCATTCTAGACAAATTACTAATTTACCTACCTGGTGTTGGGGCTTAGAGGCTTTGCTTTGTGCTCAGAGGCATGTTTAGTAGGCTCTCCAATAAATCTACTCCAAACCTCATAGGCACTATTCCCCTTTTAGCCCACATTAGTAAGCATATGATACCACAGATTTGCACTTTCCAACTGTCTCTTTAGCTAGCTTGGTTAAAGCTCTCACATGAAGTCACTACAAATAAGTTGTCAGCACCACACTAAACCAGTCATACACAGCACAAAGTAATTGCATAGATCTACATATGTTCGGGGTCTTAAAAGTAACCTACCCAAACCACAAAGGCTTCCTAAATTTAACCTAAGAAACAAGTACCCTCAGCAAGCTAACAAACATGGGTCCCTATCAGCTGATCAAGTTTTCAGAAACTTGAACTCCATATGATCGAGACCATATGATTGAGGTTTTGAATACTCAAAGCTTTTGAATGGCGATCACGATACAGTGAGGATCGAGAAATTTACCCTTTTGCTTACTGTAGTATGAGCTCGGAGTCGCTATATATAATTTGCAGGGGGGTTGGGGGCAGAGTTCCCCACACGGGGTTTGCAGGGGGCTTGCCTCCCTTCAAAAACATAAAAAAGATAGATTTTTTTTTTTTTGGATGTTTGAGTTTTTGGAAACTCGATCATATGATCTCTTCAATAATTTTTTCAAGTTTCCAAAAAGTAGATCATCTGACATAGCCCCAACAAACACACAGTACAGGCAGCATTCACCATGAAACATAAGTCCGAGAGTCACACTGAATCAGTTCAAAAGCCCATAAGGCAAACTTCCATGCAGTCCAATATCCTAGTTATAGGTATGTTCATAGTGAGACACACTGATGGACCACTTGTAAGGCTCCATAAGGAGAGGGGCACTGTCGTTTGCCTGTCAGGTGCCAGGATTCGTCACATCACACATGGTCTCAAGTCCCTGCACCATAAGCACACATATGACACAGATATAGTGCTTGTGGGTGTAAATGACTTGAGATGTACTTCACTGGACCATACTACATATGTTAATACTTGCATTGTGACAACATATTGAATTTGTAAAAATGTAAATACTGAATGTATTTTCCTCTCTCACACTACTATATTTGCTTCTTTCTCTCACTACTTGTAATTATGTTAATCTTGTCTTTATTCAGCCTGTACATTCTTACTGTATATAACACCAATGTAATTCCCTTACACATTTTTTATAGCTGTGATACTGCCATGCAACTCATCATGGGACTATATTCTGAATTTGTACAAATGTAAATTTATAATGTTTATGCTTTTTTGCTATTTTTTTTATCTTATCATGTATGTTAACATTTCATACAACAATATTCTCAATCATGTTATTCTTCTGTATTCAGTTACTGTATTATGGAGCATTTCTCCCCAGGCCTCCACTGAAAATGGGCTTCTGGCCCAGTCAGATACTACCCGGTAAACAAATGTAAAATAAATAAATATGAAGACAGACATGATGGAGCACTCAGAATATGTGTCCGAGACAGGTATGAATGGCAATATTCTAACATCACCAAGAATGATGCTGCAGTAGGAACAGAATATTATTAACTTCAACAATTGGCTTAGCTTCTGGTGCCATATAAAGGGGATACAATACATATCTGCCTGGGAGAAGATGGTAGACAGTCCTACCTGCTTTGCAAGTATGACCTGCACATCTCCCCCAGGGCTTTTGTATATTGGCTAAATGCTTGCTCACCCTCATAGTGCCTGTTTTAGACAAAGCCAGTCTTCTAAAGCTTCAAGCATAATAAAACAGAATCCGGATGGCATAAAGGTGTTGGTCACTAGGAGACGAAACAAAAGCACTTCAATTAGTTGTTACCCTAGAAAACATTGATGTATGCATAATCATAGAGACCTGGTGCAAGACCAATGAGAGCACACTATCTGTGCACGCTTTCAATGTCTATTTCATGTTCAGGCCCACCACATTAGATGACGGTACTAAAGATGGCAGTGTCCATACTCTTAAAAAGATTTCACCTGCAGACTTATAAGACAAAATAATAACTTAGAACTCCTACATGTCTAACCTACTATTAACAAAACCCCTTATCCTGTGATTGCTAACTATAGGACCCCCTCCATGTACACCTCAGCACTTACCTCCTACCAAATTAGTATGGAATCCATATGCATTAAGCCAAATGGAGAGGTATGCTCCCCCAACAAGATGTGATCCTGTCCCGTTTTTGAAAAGGTGGTTGAGTATGTATGTGTGTTGGGGGGCATCAGCCCAACTGTCTAAAGTAAACACCATTCTCTGTGGGACATCATCTCCTAGTCCATTAACTGGGTGACAAACATGTATGTCCAGAAATTTCTGGACTGCATTAAAAGAAACTCTCTGCACCAGTTAGTTCACATTCACACCCTGATCAAGAGTGATAAAATTTGGGACTTGACTTTACCAGTATGAAGTAGCTTTGCTTCTCACCAATTGTCACTTCTCTTCCTGCTCCAACTGGAACACAGATTAGTCACATTCACCGTAAGACTGAAGCCAGATTTTATGTAAATATAAATAGCTGTATCTGTCTTCTGAAGTAAATATAATGCCAAATTTAATAATAAACTCCTTTAGTGAAACCCAAATATAAACAGGCTCTATAATAAAAGGAAAAGCTCATTGCACACAACAATAAATTTAACTTTCAAGATGCTAAAAATGCTCTTGCTAAACGTAACGGAATTTCAGACCTGGATCAAATCAACCAAAGCCAACCCAGGTAAAGGATGACCATAAGACCTTCTTTAGCTATGTTAGAAACCTCAGAGACAATGCACAGCATTTCACAGTTCTATTACTAAATAATATCATATACCTGGCCTTAGATGATATAGTCAATCTATAAGTGCACAAATGTAGCTCAGACTTTACTTCCCTACCTCCTGTAGTCCCAAATCACATACCCACATCTATAGAACCTCTCAAATCTCCCACCAAGTCTTCAAGGCACTATCTAAGGTCACGAACACTACTTCTATGGGGCTGGATAACTTACTGGGCAGTCTGCTGGTCAAACTGAAACAGGACTTGTCAAACACCCTACAGAGGCTATTCATTATCAGCCTCCACACAGGCTTTGTGATGGATGAATGGAGAACAGCAACAGTCAGCCCTTTGTAGGACACCAGTGGACCTTGGTAATTATAGAACCATACTTCTGGC
Organism: Protopterus annectens; assembly: GCF_019279795.1. Lineage (NCBI taxonomy): Eukaryota > Metazoa > Chordata > Ceratodontiformes > Protopteridae > Protopterus > Protopterus annectens. The sequence goes on from NC_056739.1 coordinate 1,152,665,539, forward strand.
CAGCCTCATTTGTAAGGCTTTGGAAAGGATCATTATGTAATTAATAAATAAGGACATAGGCAACCTACAAACACTTGACCCAAGCAAGTTTAGATTAGTTAAAGGCATACCCTACCTACTTAACTTGGCCAACTTCTTCAATAAGGTAATTGAAGCAATGGATGATTGCATATCAGTATAAACTGCTTACCTAGACCTTGCAAAGGTATTCATCATCATTCTACATTCAAGTATCATAGGTAAACTCTCCAAGTTAATGGAGAGATGATAAATTAGGAAACAAAGGAGAGTAGGATTGCTGGAAGTGAATGGGGTCTGAATGGAGAGATGATAAATCAACAAACAAAGGACAGTAATATTGCTGGAAGTGCATTCATCCTCAAGGTGAACCATGTTTTTTACAAAATTTCACCAAGGTGACACTGCTATATAAACTGTATTTTATATAGCATATATTATGGACAGAAGGAGGTTAAAAAATAAAAAAAAGATAGCTGAGTGCACAAGACCCAGGATAAAAAGTGCCCAATCCTGATAGGTGCACTGGTGCCAGAAATGGAAAAAATGCAGTGCAGGATCCTCACGACTCAGAAATATTCCTACAGTGGTGCTAGGCCAGGCCCAGGAGGAGGATGGCCCCCCCTGCTAATGAAGGAGATAGCAGTCCACAAAAATCAGAAAAACTGATAGGCCAAAGAAGAGGCTTACAGACAATAGTTGACTACTGAGGATAAGAAAGAAATTATGCATTATTACTATTATGCAAGAAGCCCAGAATTTCCATACAGAAGGCATACAAAAAGATTAAGAGAGAAATTAGAGGAAAGAAAATACTTCCACAAGAAGAACTGTCAGAAGCTTCAAATAAAAATTGTGTTCATTAATACAACAGATTTATGAAAACATTATATAGACCAAGAAACCTTGGTCTGTTTGGAAAAAGAAGCAACTGAGGAAGAGCAAAAATATAAAGAACAAACTCTAGAGACTTTTTGAAAGGTATAAAAAGAAAAATGGACATGGGAAAGAAAGAGATTTGATGCGGTGCAACATTTATGCAAAGGAGAAAGCCAAACTAATCAACACAAAAAGGCAGCCCAAAAGATATTCAAAGAAAAATACAGGCAAAGGCATCCAGATATGGAAAATTTTACAATAAAAAATAAGATCACAAAGAGGGAATGTAGAACAGAAGATCAGTAAAGTAGAGTTAAAAAAATAGAAGTTGAAGTTATGGAACACTTGCGAAGTGAAGGATTTAGTGTAGAAAGTTTAACACAGGTTACATTACAGCATGATGGAACAACAAGTCCCCACAAGAGGATCAGGAGACATCTGAAGTAGAAATATGGACATGGGAGAAAAAAAAGAGACTTCATACAGTGCAATATTTATGCAAAAGAGAAAGCAAAACTAATGAAAACAAAAAGAGCAGGACCAAAGATATTTGAAGAGAAATATAGACAAAGGCATCCGGACATGGAAAATTTTACAATACAAAAAATAAGAAAACAAAGAGGAAAAGTAGAAAAGAGGATTAGTAATGGAGCAGTTAAAGAAACAGAAACTGAGGATATGGATTACCTGCGAAGAGAAGGACTTAGTGCAGAAAATCTAACTCGGAAAAATTTACAGCAGGATAGAGCAATGAATCCCCAAATTAAGGCAAAACAGTAGAGTGGGAAACATCTGATCGGTTGCCAGAAGAAGATACTTTGGAGCTTTCCACAGGCAACCAGTGCAAACATTCAGTTGGAGTTGCACAGCGAGGGGAGGAAAAGGAAACTGTGGCAATTCAGATGCAGCCAATGTTGCGGGGTTATATGCCAGTGAGTTCCCATATGAAAAAGCAATGTATGACACAGGCTGAAACCAAAGAGAATGTGGCATAGGAAGATGCTGTGGAACTATCTACAGAATGTCCACAGGAAATGGAGAACAAATAATATGCCCTCAGTTTAGAGGAAAATGACCTATGAGAAGAGTTTCTTGATTTAATAGAGAAGGAAACCCATATTAAGATCAGTGAAGGAAACAGACTACAGAAAGTCAATAAAACCCAAAAAGTTAAAAGTTTGATAAAACAAATGAACACAGTAATTAGGACTGTCCACAGAAATTCAAGAGCTATAACAGAAGAAAATTGGATATATTACTGTGTAGAATTAATAACATATAAAGTCTTACCACAAAAACACAGAGTAGTAAGGGAAAAGAAGGGGAGAAATCGAAAGTCATCATGGAAGCATCGAATAGAGAAAACTATAAGGCAATTAAGACAAAAAATGTCACTGTTAGAAGAGTATAAAAGAGGGAACAGATCAACAAAAATACTCAGAAAGATAGACGTGATGAAAGCAATGCACAGTACTGGAACAGATCAGGATCTGTTGTGCTCTATCGCACATAATAAACTCAAAATATCAGCAACAGCAGAAAAACTTAGAAGATATTTATTTATTTATTTTACATTTGTTGACCGGGATAGTCCATCTGGGTGTGATCCCATTTTCAGCAGAGACCCGGGGAGAAAAGCTCCAATAAAACAAGAACAACATTGACAGGTACAGTGTCGATTTTACATAGAATTTAACAGAAATATCTAGAGACAATAAAGAAAGTACAATATACAATAGGCACTTTAGTGAAAAGGAGAAAGTTATTATGATATAGTAAAGTTATTTATATATATATATATATATATATATATATATATATATATTTTTTTTTTTTTTTTTTTTTTGAGGGCAGGGGTCCATCTTTAGTTGATAATTTGAGTATACTTTAATATGTGTACATATGTATACCCTTACAAAAGAAAATAAATTATCAAATTATACTCTTATTGTATGTAGCTGGTAGGTGGTATTAACAAGTGGGAGTGGGGTATACATAGAGACTATAAAATTTAGGGGATGAAATTTTATGTGGGCTTTTGTGGTATTAGCCTGGCTTGGTGCAGGAGCAGAGCCAGTTGTTAGTGAGGTGGTCTTTGAGCAGAGTTTTGAATTGGTGAAGATTGGTAGCATTTAGGATGTATTGAGGGATTGAGTTCCAAAGTTTAGAAATGTGGTGGGAATAGAGGGTGTCTCCGGCTTTGTTGTTGCTTTTGGATACTTGGAGAAGTGTTTTGTGTGAGGATTAGAGTTGCCAAGTATTGGCATATGGTTGGAGTAATTGTTGTAGGGCTAGGGTTCTGTTTGGCTGGTATATTAGTTGGTGAGTAAAGACAAGTTGGGTATAGGTTAGTTGTTGCGGGAATTCTAGCCAATTTATTTGTTGTAGGGCAGAGCAGTGGTGGGACCTATATGGAGAGCTAGTGGCGAACTTGGCTATTTTATTGTAGGCTGATTCAAGTTTGGTAAGGTCAGTTTTGTTAAGGTTTGTAAAGATGAGAGAAGCATAGAGAACAGTAGATAAGAGATGAGTCCTGGTGATGCTTAGTCTAGAATGGTTAGTTAGGAAAGGATTAATTCGATAGAGAGCCTAGTTTGATGTGTGTGTGTTTTAATAGTTTGAGAGAGATGTAGGTCAAATTTTAATTTGCTATCAATTGTGACACCTAGCAATTTGGTATGTGAGCTGGTGTTTATGATTGTGTTGTTGGAGGAGTGGATTTGAAAAGTGGCTGAGGGATTGGGTGTTTTGGTGGGGAGAAAGAGCATGAGTTTGGTCTTGTTTGGGTTCAGTATGAGGTTAGTGTTAGTTAGCCAGTATTCTACTTCTAGGAAGGATTGTTGTGTTATGGCGTGTAGTTGTATTAGAGAGGGGGCGGAGCATATCAGGGTAGAGTTATCTGCATATTGGATGATAGAGGCGAGAGATGTGGATTTATGGAGTTGATTTGTGAAGATGGTAAAAAGTAGGGGGCCTATTATGGAGCCTTGTGGAACTCCTATGTTAACAGGGAGCAAAGAAGATAGCTCCTGTTGCCATCTAACATCCTGCTGGCATTTGGTTAGATAGCCTTGGAACCAAACTAGGGAAGAATGACTGAGATGTAATGTGGCCAGTTCTGACAGCAGTTTTTGGTGCGAAACTGTGTCGAATGCCTTTGAGAGATCTAGAAAGATGGATGAGTCATATTTATTCTGATTTCTGTGTTTATTTATTGTGTTAGTAAAACTGAGGAGGGCAGTTGTGGTGCTGTGGTGGGGGCGAAAACCATGTTGGGTGTTTGATAGGAGGTTATTGGAGAGACGGTAGTTTAGAAGTTGGGAGTGAATACATTTTTCTAGTATTTTGGAGAGAGGTGAAAGAATGGCAGTGGGCCTGTAATTAGTAAGCTCGGTAGAGTTGCTGCCTTTATGCAGTGAGGTGATATAGGAGACTTTCCAGATTAGTGGGACTTGGTTCTCAGAGATAGAGTGGTTGATGAGGATAGAAATAGGGTAGGCTATGACTTTGTAGGCAGCTTTGAGAAATTCTTATGGGAGGTTGTCAGCGGCTAGGTTGGTGGGCTTGAGCTTACTGAGTAGTTTTTTTATGGTATGGGTTGGGACGGGGTTAAAAGAGAAGGGATTTACACCCTCATTGTTAGCTATGGGAATTGTAGTAGTGATGTTTTGGTCATAGTCAATAAGTGAATGAATTGTGTTTATGAAAAAGGAATTGAATTGTGTTGTGATGTTATCATTTGATGAGGGTGTGGTAGGATTGGGGGTGGACGTACTACTAGGTTGCAGGAGTTTGTTTATAGTGGCCCAGAATTTTTTGGGGTTGTTTTTGTTTCTTTGCTGTGCAATGATGTAGTAGGCTTTTCTGTCAGCTTTTATCTGGGATTTGGCTTTATTCCTAAGTCGTTTGAAAAGTAGACAGTTGTCATTGCTTTTGTTAGTTAGCCAGTGTTCCCATGCCTTGTCCCTTTCTTTTAATAGGTCTTCGTTGTTGTTTCTTAGACAGGGTGTGTGGTGATGCTTTATTCTAGCTATTCTGCAGGAGGCCAGGCTATTTAGGATGTTGAGGAAGGTGGTGTTATAGTGTTGAACAGCGTCATCTAGTGGTAGTGTTTTGAGGGGGGACCAGTTAATTTGTTGGAAGAGGGAGTTGAAAATGTGGGTATTAAATTTTTTCTTGTTGCGGATTAGCCTATAGACTACTTGTCTAGTTGGACTGAGATTATTTCTGATTAGGTATGTGGGTAGGTGGTCACTTATGGTACTGGGGAGGCATCCTGCTAGAAGGGGTGCATTATTTTTATTTGTGAGAGTCCAATCCAGGATGGATTGTCTGTTGGAGGTTTTGCCTATTCTTGTGGGGGTCTGTATGAGCTGGGAGAAACCATATAGGTTTATGAAATTGGATGGATTATTGGAATTATAGGTGGACCACTCAGTGTTAAGGTCACCCATAATTATGGTTTCTTGGTGGAAGGTTGTGGATAGCCAGTGAAGTATGTCTTCAACTGTGCTAGTGCTATCTACTGGATGGATATAGATAGATTAGTGTTTTGTTCTTGTTGATATTCAGTTTGGTGATGAGTGATTCTGCATTGTTAGCTGTAGGAATTGTGGTGTTGATAACTTCTAGGGCTAGATTTTGTTTAAACATTATTGCTACACCTCCTCCACATTTATTTTGACGATCGAGTTTTTATATGTTGAACTCTGGGGGAAGTATTTCATTGTTTTTGGTATGTGGCTTACACCAAGTTTCAGTCAAAATGGTTATGTCAGGGGAATGTATGTCAATTAGTGCATGGAGGTCATGGATTTTGTTTAGTATACTCTTAAATTTATATTAAGAAACAGCAGGGAGTGTTGTTTGTGGTGAAGGGGTATGGTGGAGTTGATTGAGGTGTAAGTGATAGTTTGTTTATTGGTAGCCTTGGGACCAGGGTTGGGATGGATGTCACCACTGAGTTTTAGCTTTGATAATATATGAAATAAAGTTGTTATAAGTTTGCTTAGTTGTTTGTGGTTAATAAATAGTGGTTAATTTTTGTGTCTGGTTTGATGGGATTTAAGTGGGAGGTAGTCTATTTCTGTGTTGTTGTAGAGGTTGGGTGAAATTTGGGAGTTGTAGTGGTGGGTTATGGGCAGTGGAGAGTTGGTGATGGAGTTGGTGGGGTGGTCATAGTAGATGGGGGTGTAGATGTTAGTTAAATGATAAAGAAGGGCTAGTGTGAATAGGTTGGCTGTGTGGAGAGATAAGATAGTAAATACTGTTTGTTTTAGTGGATGTAATGATGTGTGTTTTAGTGAATGTAACATTGTGTGCTTTATTAGAGTGTTGAGATTGTTAGAGTGGGACTAACAGCATGTGGTTAGAGTATGTTGTGAGATGTTGGATGGGGAGGTGATAGTTGTGGGTTTGTGGGTATGTGGTAGAGCAGGGATTAAATCAGATAGAAGGGTGACTATGCGGGAGGTCAGAGAAGCTGAATGTGTAGGTGGATATGTGTTGTATTGTAATGGTGGGGGAGGGGGGTATAGTGGAGATTGGCCTGTTTTTTTATTACAGGGTGTGACAACTGTTAGATGTTTATGAAACAAGAGGGTTGTTTGTATTGATAACATCAATGTATTGATAGCATTTTGTAAAGGTAAAAAGGGTAAGGATTGGTAATAGGTTAATATATGTGTGCTAATGGATGGGTGTTGATTAGAATTAGTGTGGATATGTGGGCTACTTTATAATTCAGAATTGTACAGCTGGTGATTGGTAGACACGTGGGAGTGGGAGTGGTTCGGTTTAGATAAATTTGAGTGATTTAAGGGTGGGAGGAAATGGGGGTAGGGTAGGGAGTGGAGTGAATCCAGAGCATAGCAAGAGCGGAACGGAGCGGGCAGAGCCAAGTTCTATAACTGCACAGCAAGGGACAGTCACTTAGACTACCAGGTATTGTGAAAAATATCTATGCAGCTGACAATTTTGTAGACTAAGAATTCTTAGAGAAATAGAAAACTTATGCCAGGAGTGAGTATGGAGTGGTAGAAATATGGACAAGTATATTGGAAAGGTGAAGACTGAGTAAAACAATGACTCCAAACTAGAAAGTATTGAGTTTAGAGAGATTTCTGGTGGGGGTGGGGATTACCAGTAGTGTGCACTCCCTGAATACATTCTAATGAAATTTACAATCATAGAAGGGTTAAATCATTAACATACACTGTAATGTTCCTGTACTTTAAGTAAACCGACCACAGACTTTTGCAGATGCAGCTTGCTGGTAGAGAACTGCTATAGTGATACCTCACAGTGTTTGTATTACAGGTTGATAGGTTCATAGATTAGTACTAGGCTAACTGCCCTTTTGGGCCATTTAAAGCCTAGCCAGTTATCCCATGTGAGAATCAAACCTTGCACCTCGTGTCTTTAAGGTAAACAACTTCACCATTATGTCATTCTCCCACCCCAAGTTGTTAGTTGACAACTGTAAATGGAAATAAGAAAAAGAAGAATATTAGGAAAAGCTGATAAGGGGAGTGCTAGAGGAGGTAGGAACGTATTTATAATTGGTGCAATATAAGAAAGGAGTGGAAGGAAATAGGTAAAATAGCCTAATAATGCTACAGTTACTGAGTTAAATTAAAAACTCTATGCAGTCATTTGACATAAAAATGTTCAAATAAATACAACAAGCATCTAGGCATACATATAGTGCTCAACCAAGATTAATGTACAATATCCAGCTTGGCCTGGGTGAAACCATCATTGTAACATATTACCTACAACAGAATATATAGTACAAGGCATTACTACACTATCGCAGCTGAATGTCTGCAAACTATAAGGAATTACATTACATCCCAGTTTAAGCATATAATAAGCAGTTAAATTAGTTCACTGTTAGTTGGGAATACAGCTAAGAAAACGCAGTATCTTCCTTTAAAACAGTGATAATTACACAATAGTTTCAATAATATGAGGTAAATGGTCAATAAAGTCACAATAAAAACAAACAAAAAAGAATAAAAAGCCATCTTAAAACAGTAATGCATAAGCAGAGTTCAGTTTGATACCAAGACCAGGTGTTGAGCATAATCTTTTAAATATATACTCTTGTAAATGGTGGCATATCTTACTGCTTATAACAAATAATTAGCACATATTCTGAGCATCCTTGGATTTCTACAGAGAAGAAAAAATACATTTGACAGAACTTACATGGAGTTCACACTACTGGAAGATGCCAAAACAGCAGGCAGAACAGGCGCCGGTCTGAGTGAGGTGCATTTGAAATGTTCAGCTAGCTTGTAATTGGAGTTTCTGCAGGAGGGGTGGGGTAATAGTCACCAAAAGGGAGAAAGAATGACAGATGCACTGTTACTGGATTTTACAGTCCTTAGAAAAAAATAAAAGTAATAGAGAGAGAACAAGGTAAAAAGAAAGGTCTAGCTGAAGAGCAGCTAGAAGGAAAGGAGATTTATAACTGAGCAGAGTTCAGCAAATCCAGAAGAAGACAGCAGTAGAAGGAGTGAGGTACAAAAGGGGAGGGCAAACACAGGAATAACTTCAGAGCCAAGTTGTATAACTGCACAGCAAGGAATAGTCACTTAGATTACCAGGTACTATGAAAAGTATCTATGCAGCTGACAATTTTGTAGACTAGGAATTCTTAGAGAAATAGAAAACTTACGCCAGGAGTGAGTATGGAGTGGTAGAAATGTGGACAAGTGTATTGGGGAAGGAGAAGACTGAGAAAAACAATGACTCCAAACTAGAAAGTGTTGGGTTTAGAGAGATCTCTGGTGGGGGTTACCAGTAGTGTGCACTCCCTGAATCCATTCAAATGAAATTTACAATCATAGAAGGGTTAAATCATTAACATACACTACAATGTTCCTGTACTTTAAGTAAACCGGCCACAGACTTTTGCAAATGCAGTTTTCTGGTAGAGAACTGCTATAGGGATGCCTCACAGGGTTTGTATTAGTTGACAAATGGAGGTCACACTACTGGAAGATGCCAAAACAGCAGGCAGAATAGGCTAGAATAGTTATAAAGGAAAAGTACAAAATAAGCAATTTATTGATGATCCTAAAATGTTTTATAGAAAATTGCGAAACAGGGCAAAAGGAATTGAAACACCACCAAAAAAGATGAAATATACATTTTGGAGAAATATCTATGAAGACCCCGTGGAGCATAACAAAGATGCTTAATGGACAGAAGAAGTAAAAGAATGAATAAGAAAAGTACACGATATGCAATGGGATGAAGTAATGGCAAGAGATATCGAAACAAAGTTAAGAAAAGCTTCTAATTGGAAAACCCCGGGCCCAGATGCAGTACCTAACTTCTGGTTAAAAGTATTAACATCTTTACATGAAGGTTTAGCTATGAGTAAGAACTATTTATATGCACACCCTGAACAGACACCAGCCTGGCTAACAACAGGAAAAACAATACTCCTACTTAAGAGTGAACCTGCAAGCTATCCTAAAAACTATAGACCAATAGCTTGCCTTCTGACAACATATAAACTATACACTGGAATTAATGACGACAGAATTTATAGTCATTTAGAAGAAAAATCAATCATGGCAATAGAAAAAAAGAGTAATGATACAAAGTCATATAAAACAAAGAATCAATTGTTGTTAAATAAAGTCATATTGGAGAACAGTAAAAAGGGGAAGAATGTAAGTATAGCATGGATTGACTACAAAAAAGCATTTGACAGTATCCCACATTCATGGATAAAAGAGTGTTTAAAAATGTGTAAGATACACCCTACACTGATCAATTACATTACAGCAACCATGAAACAGTGGCAAACCACTTTGCAATTAAGCCATAATAAAGGACAAATTATTATTCCAAGGATAAAAATTCAAATGGGGATATTCCAGGGTGACTCTTTCACCACTGCTCTTTTGCCTTGCCCTTAACCCGTTAAGCTCTCTGCTTAACAAATTAGGTCATGGCTATTATTTGGCTCCCAGAAAACAACACATTGTAAAGGCTTCTCATCTTCTTTTTGTAGATGATTTAAAACTGTATAGTTCATCAGATGAAGAACTGAAAGTACAACTGCAAGTTGTCAAAACTTTTTCAGATGGTATAAGAATGCCATTTGGTCTTGATAAATGTGCAAAAGCAACCTTTACAGCAGGAAGGCTGTAGCACCAAGAAAACATCAATTTGGGACAGGAATGTGATATAAAAGAACTTGAGCAAGAGGGAGTGTATAAATATTTGGGAACTGATGAAGGATCAACAATAAAACATGAACAAATGTGCATAAAACTTAGTAAGGAACATTTTAGAAGACTTAAATTAATATTAAAAACAGCATTGATATATAGGAACAAAGTTCAAGCTATAAACCAATTTGCTGTTCCTGTCCTAACTTATAGTCTTGAAGTGATTGACTGGTCCCAAAACGTGTTGGATAGTTCAGACAGGTAAGCAAGAAGGATGCTTTAAGCTCATCAAATTATTTATAAAAATCAGTACATACCAAGTCTATATATTCCCTGTTCTGAATGAGGTATGGGCCTCCTTGAAATTGACTACATGTATAGATCTGCAATAGTGGGACTGCATATATATCTGATAACCTCACAAGACTCAAATGTAGTGAAAGTTTTGAAACAAGAGGAGAACAAGTCTAAGATGACTTCCCTGCTTAGTTTAGCAGAAGTATATCAGTGTCAGGCGGGAATGGAAATCAAACCAGAAGTAGATAAAAATCAGGCAGCAACTGAATGTGAAAAAAAAAAAAGCAAAAGAAAGAATATAAGGTGAAGGATCAGGCGAGAAAGCAAGAAATGTGGAAAATACATAAATGTAGTAGCAAGTATAGAAAACTCTTGGAGCAACCTCATGCTGATTAGGATCTAATGCAGAAATGGATAAAGAGAGGTGAATTTAAACCAAAAGACAAAAGGTTAATATTTGTGGCCAAAGACCGTGGATTACGTAAACATTGGTTTACAAAGTCCACTAAACATGTGTGAGAAACAGACAAACATAGGTTTTGTAAAACAGAATTGGAAACAGTTGCATATCTTGTTGCTGGGTGTGCTATACTAATGGCAGAAGGACTGTATACTGAAAGGCATAATATTATGCCAAGACTGTTGCATTGGGGATTGAGCACACATTATAATACTGAAGCAGCTGAATAGCACTGGAATCATATGAAGAGTTGTATGAAAGTTTGGACACTAAGGAGGGAGAAAAGGACCTGTACCGACTGGCTAGACAGAGGGACCGAGCTAGGAAAGATGTGCAGCAGGTAAAGGTGATAAAAGATAATGAGGGAAGCATACAAGCGAGGAGAGTGTATTGAGCAGATGGAAAGAGTACTTTGAGGGGTTGATGAATGAAGAGAATGAGAGGAAGAGAAGGTTGGATGATGTGGGGATAGTAAATCATGAAGTGCAATGGATTAGGAAGGAGGAAATAAGGATAGCTATGAAGAGGATGAAGAATGGAAAGACTGTTGGTCCAGATGACATACCTGTGGAAGCATAGAGATGTTTAGCTGAAATGGCAGTGGAGTTTTTAAACAGATTGTTTAATGAAATCTTGGAAAGTGAGAGGATGCCTGAGGAATGGAGAAAAAGTGTTTTGGTACCAATTTGTAAGAATAAGGGTGATGTGCAGAGCTGTAGTAACTACAGAGGGATTAAATTGATCAGTCACAGCATGAAGTTATGGGAAAGAGTTGTGGAAGCTAGGTTAAGAAGGGACGTGATGATTAGTGATCAGCAGTATTGTTTCATGCTGGGAAAGAGCACTACAGATGCGATATTTGCTCTGAGATTGTTGATGGAGAAATACAGAGAAGGTCAGAAGGAGTTGCATTGTGTTTTTCTACACTTAGAGAAAGCATATGACAGGGTGCCTAGAGAGGAGTTGTGGTATTGTAGGAGGAAGTCGGGAGTGTCAGAGAAGTATGTAAGAGTGGTACAGGATATGTATGACGGTAGTGTGACAGCGGTGAGATCTGCGGTGGGAGTGACAGATGCGTTTAGGATGGAGGTGGGATTACATCAAGGATCAGCTCTGAGCCCTTTCTTATTTGCATTGATGATGGACAGGTTGACAGACGAGATCAGACAGGAGTCCCAGTGGACTATGATGTTTGCAGATGACATTGTGATCTGTAGTGAAAGTAGGGAACAGGTGGAGGAGACCTTGGAGAGATGGATATATGCTCTAGAGAGAAAAGGAATGAAGGTCAGCAGGACTAAGATAGAATATATGTGTGTGAATGAGAGGGATGATAGAAGAATGGTGAGGATGCAAGTAGAGGTGGTGAAGGTGGATGAGTTTAAATACTTGGGATCAATAATTCAGAGTAATAGTGAGTGTGGAAGAGAGGTGAAGAAGAGAGTACAGGCAGGATGGAGTGGGTGGAGAAGAGTGTCAGGACTGATTTGTGACAGATGAGTGAAAGGGAAGGTCTACAAGAGGGTAGTGAAACCAGCTATGTTATATGATTTGGAGACAGTGGCACTGACAAAAAGGCAGGAGTTAGAGCTGGATGTGGCAGAGTTAAAGATGTTAAGATTTGCACTGGGTGTGACGAAGGTGGACAGGATTAGGAATAAGTATATTAGAGGGTCAGTCCAGGTTGGAAGGTTTGGAGACAAAGCCAGAGAGGCAAGATTACGTTGGTTTGGACATGTGCTGAGGAGGGATGCTGAGTATATTGGGAAAAAGATGCTAAGGATGAAGCTACCAAGTAGCAGGAAAAGAGGAAGGCCTAAGATAAGGTTTATGGATGTGGTGAGAAAGGACATGCAGGTGTTTGGTGTGACAGAGCAAGATGCAGAGGACAGGAAGAAATGGAAACAGATGATCTGCTGTGGTAACCCCTAACGGGAACAGCCGAAAGAAGATGATGATGAATAGCACTGGAAACATGAGCCACAAAGCATCATAGAAAATGATTATTTATATCACATGGGCTTGTCCGTTACCATCAGTTCAAAAATAGTTGCAAGAAAACCAGATATAGTAGTCCATAAAAAGAAGACAAAAGTAGCATTAATTATTGAAATTGCTACACCCAGAGACTACAGTATCTTATGTACAGAAAGACACAACGTCATAAAATATCAGGATTTGCAGGCAGAAACGAGGGCAATGTGGAAAAAAGATGCCCAGACCGTTCCAGTATTAGTAGGAGCAACAGGTCTTATAAAAAAAGAATTTACACTCGTACTTAAATATGTTACCAATTCATTTAACTCCATACGAATTGTAGAAGGAGTCGTTAGTACATTGTGGGTGCTGTGAAGAGCACTTCTAACATCAAAGATTGAAACAATACTAATTTCATGAACTTTAATCATACTTTGACTTAGAAATGGGGTCCATTCCCGTTATGGTATTAGAAACCTAAAACACTTTGAGAAATTAAAAAAAAAAAAATAAAGGTTAATACTTATGTAGCTCATTGGGTAACAAATTGGCTCACAAGTAGAACCCAGAAAGATAGGGTGGGTAGCTGTACATCCTCTTAAAGATCTATCACTAATGGTGTACCTCAAGGTTCTATCCTTGTTCACCTCCTCTTTGGCATTTGTGTCTTGGAGCAAATATTAAGGGTTCATGGCTGACTAATTTTGCAGATGTCTGCAAACGTGGTGCCAACGTAAACACACTAGATGACATCAAGATCCTTCAAGAGGGCCTTTCCCAAACAAGTAGCTGGTGTCAAAACCATTGACTAAAAGTAAATGCCAAGAAATGCATAATTGTATTCTTTGGCAAGTGTCACTTCCCTTGTAAGTATGACATTGACAACACATTGCAGAGAGTGGATCCTGTGATAGAGATCTGGGAACTTATGTTGACAACAACTATCTTCTGATCACCACCTATCCACTATTGTAAGGAAGTCCTTTTTGTTTGCATGGCTTGTATCTAGAGGTATGGCTTACAGGTCCAAGGACTAAATCCTTGTACTGCACATGAGTCACATTAGGCAGATCATTGAATATAATGCCCCTTTCAGTATTCACGTGTTCAAACACTTGTTACAACTGGAATGACCACAATGTTTTCTCGCAAAAAAAAAAAAATCAGGGGCCTGAATCATAAAAACTATGTAGATTGCCTCAAAGCTTTGTCCATCTTCTCTGTATCATGGAGGCTTCTAGGTGACCTCTGCCTCATATATCAAGTCTCAACAGACCTTATTCTGTCAAACCTGTTATATATTCGCAAGTCCAATGATAGTGCAAACACTCAATCAAGGGACCGCAGTCTCTATTGCAAATATAAACAGTCTTGTCAAAGCAGTAAATATGTAGAACAAAGGATGCCATTTTTTTGGAATTGGCTTCCAATTTAGATAAAGCAAAGTATCTCTCTTACTCTATTTAAATATAGTTTGGATGACTAGATAGGAAACCATAAATTTACCTCTGGTTTAGCACCCTTGTCTCTCACAGAAAGTGGGAACAAGTTAACATCCCAACATATCCAACATACATGCCTCTGATTTATTCTTAAAAAAACTACAATGGGAATACAAGGCTAAGCTTCTTAAGAACTTCCTAGATCAGTAGCCTAGTAAGTACCAATGAACCTATTATAGTTGGTCAATAATGTCAGACATTAGAGTGTCATACTTATTATTGTTCTGGAAATGCATGCTGATGCAAAACCTGTTCTGTTAATGTTTTAAGTGAATCAGAGTAAATACTTTAAAAGTACTCCAATACTGGGCCTTTATCCCCCATTATTTTTGCCTTTATCCAGAATTTTTGAGCAAAGAAGTTCAGAGGTGTGTTTGGAAGACATGCCTGTGTTAACATCATCAGTTATATCTTCTAGGAAATATCTTAAGTTACACCACACATGGTAAGAATGGTAGCTATAGTAAAATATTTTCCTCCATTTTTTGAAAATATCTTTATTGAGATTTTTTTTTCAGATATAACAAAAGTGAGAGGATGCCTGAGGAATGGAGAAAAAGTGTTTTGGTAGCGATTAATAAGGGTGATGTGCAGAGCTGTAGTAACTACAGAGGGATTAAACTGATCGGTCACAGCATGAAGTTATGGGAAAGAGTAGCGGAAGCTAGGTTAAGAAGGGAGGTGATGATTAGATGTGATGTTTGCTCTGAGAGTGTTGATGGAGAAGTACAGAGAAGGTCAAAAGGAGTTGCATTGTGTCTTTGTGGACTTAGAGAAAGCATATGACAGGGTGCCTAGAGAGGAGTTGTGGTATTGTATGAGGAAGTCAGGAGTGTCAGAAAAGTATGTAAGAGTGGTACAGGATATGTACAAGGGTAGTGTGACAGTGGTAAGGTCTGCGGTGGGAGTGATGGATGCGTTTAAGGTGGAGGTGGGATTACATCAAGGATCAGCTCTGAGCCCTTTCTTATTTGCAATGGTGATGGACAGGTTAACAGACAAGATCAGACAGGAGTCCCTGTAGACTATGATGTTTGCAGATGACATTGTAATCTGTAGTGAGAGTAGGGAACAGGTAGAGGAGACTCTGGAGAGGTGGAGATATGCCCCAGCGAGAAGAGGACTAAGACAGAATATATATGTGTGAATGAGAGGGAGGATAGAGGAATGGTGAGGATGCTGGGAGTAGAGGTGGCGAAGGTGGATGAGTTTAAATACTTGGGATCAACAGTTCAGAGTAATGGTGAGTGTGGAAGAGAGGTGAAAAAGAGAGTACAGGCAGGATGGAGTGGGTGGGGAAGAGTGTCAGGAGTGATTTGTGACAGACGAGTACCAGTAAGAGTGAAAGGGAAGGTCTACAAGAGGGAGTGAGACCAGCTATGTTATATGGGTTGGAGACAGTAACATTGGCAAAAAGGCAGAAGTCAGAGCTGGATGTGGCAGAGTTAAAGATGTTAAGATTTGCACTGGGTGTGACGAGGGTAGACAGGATTAGGAATAAGTATATTAGAGGGTCAGCCCAGGTTGGAAGGTTTGGAGACAAAGCCAGAGAAGCAAGATTACGTTGGTTTGGACATGTGCTGAGGAGGGATGCAGAGTATATTTGGAAAAAGATGTTAAGGATGAAGCTGCCAGGTAACAGGAAAAGAGGAAGGCCTAAGATGAGGTTTATGGATGTGGTGAGAGAGGACATGCAGGTGGTTGGTGTGACAGAGCAAGATGCAGAGGACAGGAAGAAATGGAAGCAGATGATCCACTGTGGCGACCCCTAACTCGAGCAGCCGAAAAAAGAAGAAGAAGAAATATAAAAAAAATGTAATAATGTACATGTTCTAGTTGAGGATAGAGAAAGTACTTAGAAAAGAGACAGTAAAGTAAATTAAGCTTTTATTGAGTCTACAGAAATGTATTGGAATTCTCCATGCTTTTGAAATCATTTAACTGCTGGGAAAGGTATTGTAGATTCTGCAGGATCGCCTGGGTAAAAATAGCAGGCTATACAGGGAGATGGGCAATAAGTAGGTGGGAGGCAGGAAGGTGAGGAAGATATGAGGAGGACAACTGGAAAGTTTAGAAACATAGATAAAAGTGTGCCAGTTAATTAGAGCAAGCTGTTTTTAAAGACAATTCTGGGACGAATATGACAAGATACCCACCACACTGCTTTTCTTTGTAAAAACAGGAAGAGGCCATAGCATAGGGACTGAAAGGTCCTTCCTTCCCCACCAGGGTGATTACACTAAGAGCCAGGAAAGAGTTTCTTATTTTTCACCCAAAAGCTTTTTTTTGCCTTCCCCAGCAGTAGGAAGTACAGGCTACAGTGTCACAGCCATAGTAATAGGGTGAAGGGCAGACTTACAAGACTATATTTCAAGGGGGCTGGTGGCATTCAAGTACACAGCTTGTTCTCCTCTTATCAGGCAGGCTTCAGCCATGCCGAGTGTCAGTGGACAGGCCAGAAAACCAACACATGGGGCAGCACAATGCAGATATTTTTCCGCCATTGGTGTTATCTGAGTAAGGCCGTTGGACTACCAGTTCAATTGGTCAGGTTTGCAGTTTCCTTCAACCAGGGATGTTAGTTGAATGTCTTAGGGGTTTGCCACATCCAAAGACTGATATGTTTGATGGCTTGACTAGTTCTCCTTCCAAGTTCTGCTGTTTGCACATTTCTTGATATTTAATTACTCTGGATATTCAATAATTGGCAGTTGACTGACATTTCATTTTCAGTGAGAAGACTTTGCCAGGCAAATGAATTAGACCAAGAGTCACAATGCACGACTGCTGCCATTTTCCTTCGAAGAAGTGTGTTGTGTGAGGTCTATGTCAAAAGATCGAACAGGCAGATCATCGAAACCCATATGGTCAAGACAATATGATCAACAATTCAATCTGTAGAAAAAACATTACACACAAACAACACTCGCATACAACAGAAACAATCCTTTTGCCGGGGGGGCCAAGCCCCCTGCACCCCCCATACCCCCTGCTAATTATATATACCAACTCTGAGATCATACTACAGTGGGGAAAAGAGCAAATTTCATGATCCCTACTGTAATGCAGTCTCAGCCAAAACAGTTCAATGGACTTAATTGTCAATCATATGGTCTCAGCCATATGGTTTTTGATGATCTGTTCATTCAATATTTTGACATAGAGCCGTTGTGTGATCATTTAGTATGTATTATTTTGCTTATTTTCATCAAAAATCAATAGAAATGTTCTGGAAGAATTCACAAACATTTATCACAGACACCCCAATGTGGTTCCACTTAACATAAACTCAAGCATGTGCACATTATTTTGCTAGCCTATGAGTCAGTCACATCATTCAGCAGCCTCACAAAAGATGAGGGCAATTACTTTGCCTAAATTAAGCTAGAACAAAATATCATAAAGGGACAACTTTCTTGCAAGACCAAAATATATGTAGAATGTTTATAATTTTAATATGTCAATCCAAACACACATATACACACACACACACTTAAAATATTTTGAGGTTAGCATCATCATGCTAATTGCTTGATTTTTAAAATGAAGTTCTTATGGTCTGAGCCACATTCCACACTCAACGGGACAAACTATATTTCCGTTTATAGTGGGACTGGTGGCACTCCTTAACTCCCTTCCCCTTTAAAATAAGTTGGGAGGGGTTTAATGGAAGCGCCAGTCCCCATGTGCTATTATAAATGGAATCAACCAAAAATGCAGAATTTTGCTAATGATTTTTTCTGTGATATATAAATGTGAAGTCAAATTACAATGTGCATTTCACAGGTTTAACAGGTGTAGTAAAATTAGTCTTTTCCCTTATGTTAGTGATAATTTATTCACTGATGTTTGAATCTCTGTAAAGTCTGACTGAGTGGGAGTCCATTTTTAGCGGACGCGTAGGGAGAAAAACTCCAAAGTATTACAAAACATTTTAAGAAAAATAATTTTACAGTCTTTAAAAATAATACAGAATAACACTACTACAGTTTAAATAATCATAGCAAACAAACAATCATAGGAAATTAGCCATAATATGAAAACATTGGTTAAGAATAGGTACAAGTTACATGATAATGATTTAATAGTTAGATACATTTTAGCCAATTTACAGAGAAATTAAAGGTACATTTGTATAATACAAACAGGAATTGCAGTACAAAGTAAGAAAAAACAGACTTAGGGTATATTTAGAGAGAAGGCGTAAGGAGAGCCTAGAGCATGGAATATTTCTGGAGTGTAGTTTATAACTAAAAAGATTCTGTTAATTGTAAATATTCATATGGAGAAAAATCCTCAAGGAACAGTTTTGTATACCACAAGAAGCCAAGAAGCTGAGTGGGCTATTTTTTTTTGTTTGTTTCTTTGTTTACCTTTATAAATTGGAAAAATTGAAATGGGTTTTAAATGTATGCTGCTTCAAGTGTCTCCTTGGAGTTTACACTGGTGGAGACTACATGCAGTGAGCAGGGACTTGTCATTTGCTGCTCCTCATAATACTTTGGCTGCCAAATGCAAAAATATAGTGGGCTATCAGTTCCACATAAACCTGTTACCATTGGTTCCATGAGGCATTTCTGCTAGATTGATGTATTTATTACATAGCTTTTTTCCCCCTCTTTGCTACTGTTTCTGATAATCCAAAACATAGAATTGTTTCTGAAAATGTTTGTAGAATCAAACGTAGAAACTGGTCAGGAGTTGGTGGAACTACTGCAACAGCTAGTACTGTTGGCTAATATAGTTGCCAACCACAAGGCTGTACCTGCTACAAAGAAACTAAGTATTGAGGATGACTTAGAATCATATTTGGTGGCTGTTGATGGTTTGCCACCACAAAGCAATGGGACTGGCAAACTGGACAAAAATCCTGTAATCTCAGTTGACAGGAAAGGAAATGACCATGTATACAAGCATGGAGGACACTGCTTACATTGATTATGACAAACTAAAAAAAAATAAGTAGGAATGAGTTACAAAGTATAAATAATAATATTTTATAAATGCATTTTGATATGAAATATATAAGCATTAACCAGTATCTGGTAGCAAAAGTAAACTGACAATGACAGAAATGGAACAGATCTAAAAGAGATTTGTATAGTGATATAAGAACATAGGTATTAAGTATGTTGAGAAACTAATAAGCTAATAATTGTCTGATAGTTGGCTTAGAATATTAAGGAGCTGTTTCCTGTGGTCCAGTGGTGCAAGGTTTGATTCCATCAGCCTCCATTCCCTAACTGTGTGACTCTGAGCAAGTTACTTAACCAGAAACCACTCCTTGGCTGAATCTGAAAAAGGTCCATGGAGATCAGTGCTACTCCCTGAAAAACAAATAAAATAAAATAAATAGCAACACTAAGTTAATAACACAATGCTTAGAATGCAACTGTCTGTTTCTATGTCTAAAAAACTGAAATGCCTGTTCCTAATTTTAAAAATGCAGTAAGAAATGTGCCATCCTCTTAGAAACAAAGACCAGCAAGTAATGAGTTAATTTGTTTCAAATGTGGGAAAGTGGTCATATTGCTACATTCTGTGCTGCTGATACTGAAGAAAATCATACTAGCAGACATATGAAAACTGAAATAACATGCTTTAAATGCAGTTGTCCCTATAGCTAGTGTAATTTAGTTTGCACTATATCATTATATTACAATAAACTAGTGAAGTCTACTGTATTTTTTAGGAGGAAGAGATGTTGAAGCTGTAGTAGATTCTGGAAGTATGATTACCTTTGTCAGAGGTCTTATTGTGCATAAGCATAAAATTAGTAATGACTAAAATCTTGGGTTAATATGCATTCATGGTAACAGAAAAGAGTAGACCTTCACACATGCAGAAGTTCAAGCATTTCTGGGAAACTGTTACTGATATTTCTTTCATCTTAGATCATTTTTGACATGGAAGAGGAGAGAGAATCTGTAGACACAGTATGTAGGCTGATAAACTTAGCAATAAAGTGTTATAGCAGCAGTCTGATGCACCCATTTAGTGTGAGAATTAAGGGATCAAGGCAGGTATAGTCAAGAGATCCAAAACCAACACTACTAAAGTATCCAGAGGTGGAAAGCACAACAGAAAATCAACACATAAATTGACAATATTTAGTAAAACATTGAACGCATTTATTCCACAGTAAATCAAATAAGGACTGCAGAACTAACAAGCTTCCACTCAAATCACATTTAAATGCACATTTAAATCATTTATGAGTTGACTACCATTAAATCAAACCAATCCAAATATAATTGTTTTGTTTATAAAAAGTTTAGTTTTGCAGTAATGCTGCTGAGTTTAAACATTGCATACTGCTGTAACAGGCTTAATTGCATGCATTTCTTAGCAATTCAGTTCAACCTATCCTACTACCTATCCTATCTCTGGGAAGCTCTAGGAAGTGCCACCAGTGGTATAGTAATGCTGACTGGCCTGATGGTGGGTGTTCCACTGCCATATCCGGCGTCATTCTCTACAGCACAACAGAAGGCTTGCTTCCCTACATTTCTGTGATCATAGCCATGCCCCTGCCATTTGTGCATGCACAATATCATTATTCCGCTATCTATAAAAAGCATCTACCTATGCCAGTTATACAGAGCACAAAATGGGCACATATCTGCTAAGCTGCCATTTGTCATGCACTAGTGGCTGCCTTACATTATGTTGTTTTACTACAGTTCTGTGCTTTTGTCCTATGTACATGACATCTTGTCTTTTTTTGGCTATGTCCCTGATGCATGGTCATGATTTTGCAAGGCAATGTCTTGTCTGCTAGGCAACATCTCTCACCTGATCCGATAGATTCCTTGTGCACATGTGGCACCAAGGGTTTCTTCAGCCAGGTTACATGGCCCCTGTCGTCTCTGTTTGCAGTGCATGTACTTTCACATGACATAAACAGGTTACGCAGCATGTACTTGTGGCTTGTTTGGCATACTGCCAGCTGTAGTGCTGTTTGATCTGACAGGTGTATTATATTTTTTATGACATGACTACATACAGAGGAGGTTACTAGGCTACATGACAGCATTTTACTCCTAGAAGAAATGCTGCACAATGTATGATGCTCATTAATGATAGCTATTTTTTCTTTTACTTCTCCTTTTTACATTATTTACTGTTTGTTGTTTTGTTTCTCTCCATTAATGCTTGTATTTTATGCAGTGACAGCCATGACTGTGGAAGGAGTGTGGCAGCATACACTTCAGTGACTAACTGCCCTGCTATTCACCTGACAGGTCTCCATCTCTCTTCAGGATAGCATCTGTGTTGGGTGACACAGGTCACCTATTACTCAGCATTGAGCAACCTGGAGGCTTACCTGGTGGTCTCTACTGGTTTGTCTTAAGTGGGGGATTTAAGCTACCTGTCAGGGGGTGACACTAGTGGGTCATGATATGTTACCCAGCCAGAAATGGAAGCCTGGTGACATCATTGCTAGCCAAGTAGCTGGATACCCACAGTGCCAACCTGGAAAATATCCTTGCGTGACTGGTAAAGTCAAAATGATGTCTGGCATTGAAGAATGGGCCGCCTGTGGCCAGGCTCAGCTATGATGATGGTAACATAGATGACTGCTGTCTAGATGAAGCGCTGGGCAGCTAACTAGGTAGCTGTCACCTCCACTCACCTTTTTACTCGCTATGGTGTTCCCCTTCCTTGTGTTTCACTATTCTACCCAGTTTATGGTCTAATCCTTTCCATCACCAACTGTCCATCCTTCTGTCTGTGTCTCTCCTATGTGTTCTGTCTCCATTTATGGCAGCATCTCCCCTGTTACACTTTGCTTGTCTTTTGTGTCAGGCTTTATACCCCTGATACCATCCTTATACCCTATTTCCTGCCTATACCTTCCCCTGTACCTATCTTGGTAAAAAAAGAAGTATGGGCATATGTCCATCTAAGAAATCCCCTTTTTTTCCCATCTTCACTTCAGTTTTCCTATTCCTCTTGTTTTTTCTTGTGTTCCTCTGCTTACTCTTCACACTTTCTGACTCTGACTGTCTGATACATTCATTTCCATCCCATTTATAGCAATATATTTGTAGGGATTTAGCTGTGCAGCCCTTTTCAGGGTTCTCAGCTGTGCTCATAGCAGCTGTTTGTTGTGCAGGTGAATGTGCATTGTCATTTGAATACTACATGCATTCTAGTGGGCTGTTTAGGTCACGTGACCTCTGCTGCACAGTGCTGGACAGAAAGCAGCCTGAGGGATTTTTTGCTAATGAAGTATCTAATTACTATAAACCCTCCCCCCATGCAATGTTGCAGTTAATGCACTGTAAATCAGCACCAGGCTGCATTGCTCTACTTCAGCTGTGCAATTTTGCTGTCACATGGCCATGTGAGTGATATTCCCAAATCCGATCCAGAATGACATGACTATACTCAGACACTCCATCCCCATTCACAGCGGGTCTATATTATGTGATCAAAGAGTCTCTTCTTTGAGCATATAATAATTGACACATATGCAGAGAATGCTGTAAACCATGAATGGCCACGTCCACAAATTTTTTCCTCAGGAAAAAGTCACGTGGCCGTAAAATAAAAAACAAACTTTGAAACACTAATAAAGTGGGAGGGGGGCTGTGCCCCCCACACCCCCCTAACTAAATATACCAACTCCGAGATCACTCTACATTGAAGAAAAGGGCAATTCCAGATAACGGCCAACTGAATTTTTTCCCGGGAAAACATTTGTGGACGTGGCCATTCACGGTTTACAGAGTTCACCGTATATGTGTCGATTATTATGTGTTCGAAAAACAGACTCTTCAATCACATAATATAGACCCATCACAGCTACAGTCACAGAAGTACAGTGCTGATATTTCAGGATAGTTCTTATTACCACATAATAGCAGTATGTTGTTAAAATACAAGTTCCATCTTCAACAATTCAAAACATGATGTGACAGCTTTAGATCACTAATGCCAAATGCAAACAAAAACACTCTTTCTGACACACACACACACACACACACACACACACACACACACACACACACACACACACACACACACACACACACACACACACACACACACACACACAGCACACACACATATTTATCTATCTATATATCTATATAGATAGATATATCTGTGCATGTATATATTTATATAGACATATCTATATATATATATATATATATATATATATATATATATATATATATATAGACAGAGAGAGAGAGAGAAAGAGAGATAAAACACACACACATAAGCACATGAAGATTTGCAGTTAGAAACATGTTCTTTACTGTACAGCCATTTCTAAAAGTAAAATATATGACATATTCAACTAAACATCAAGAAACAAATAAAATGATTCTTTATAATTGCAAAGCTGTACAATAGAAACTTCAAAAAAAATTATAGAAGTCCTTTGCTGAACACTGTTTGGAAATAATGGACCTCCCTTGGGTGAGAAGGACTTCACTGCACCCCTGAATAGTCTGTCATTTCCCTATAACATCTATGCTGTCAGAAATATTGTTTACATAAGAGACTTCCTGAGTGGAAGAATGAGTGTCCTGCAGGATGCAGAAAGCTGAAGACCATGTGTCTTGTGTAGTAGTGTTATGCATGAGTACTTCATATACAGTGAACATTACCAGACTTCATTTTTTAACAAGTTCACATTGCTCATTTGTAGTGAAATCCCACAGGCTGCAATTTGTCAATTTTGAGGTATAATATTGCATGCATGACAAAGTTTTATTTCTCATGCATGCGTTGTTACAACCAAAATACGTGTGACATTATGGAGATCTGCAGATTCTGGTTAAATCGGTAGTTATGCAGCTGACTCAACCGCCATCAGCTTATACCTTTAATAGGTAGTGCAGTTTCTTTACATTAAGTGCTTGTGACTCTCATTACCTCTTCCTGGCATAATGTACATCCATAATACTTGCAGCATTGGCATAACATCTGATAATATAGGAAATACAACCCCCAGTATGATGTCATATAACAGCATGGAATTGGAGTTTAGTATCAGGGTACTTTTGCAGGGTGGCATAGGCTCTCAAGTATACTATCCCAAACCTTTTTGGAATTTGGCCCTTTATCTTGCCAGTTACACTCATACGCTTATCTTGCATTTCTATGACATAAGTGTGCATGGCTACCTGTCTTATGGTGCATTTCTAGAGGTATAATATAATTAATTTCTTCTGAAAATAGGGTTCTGTGCTTGCAGACTGAAAAAGTAAGTATTTCAGGCATATAGTGAAATGGAGCTAATGCTGCAGTACACTTCTTTGCATTGTTATCACTCATTCTTCACCAACTATTTATTTGGTTATTAATCGGAGAGTACCAATAACTTTGAACATTTACAGCAAAACCTTCTTTTTGTGATGAGTCATCCACAGAAGTACTATTGTATTTATCAAACTGTTCTTTTCATGTTTATCACCATATTAAATAAGCAGTAGTTACTATGCATTTAATTATTTATTTTGTCATACTGGATTGTCGAACATGGTTTGAGTCCATTTTCAGTGTCGGCCAGGGGAGAAAAGCTGTAGTCATAAACTTATGTTAGATAACAGCGGTGTCAGTGGCTCAACTGGCAACACAGTTACCTTTGCTGCAAGGTCAAACTGACTGTGTTTTTTTCCCCTCACCAGGGTGGTGCTTGGATTCATTTTCTAATTATGGCAGTCTAGTGCAGCATAAAGGGTGTGCTGCACTTTTTAGTATGCCATCCTTCAGATGAGATGTTAAACTGAGATCCCATCTGCTTAAGTTGGTGGTAGCCTAGTTTGATGTAAAAGGTCCAGTGATGCTTATTGGAAAGAGTAGGGGAGCATTATTTGCATATACACATACTTTCAATATTATTAACACATATATATCATTAGCACAATAATTACAGTTCTTTTATATTTTATCCATGTAACATTATCATATTCCTTTACCCCCACAACTATTTCTGTGTTCTCTTTAATACAGTTTCATAGGAGGGGCTGTGCCCACACCCCTAACTAAATATACCAACTCCGAGATCACTCTACATTGAAGAAAAGGGCAATTCAGATAACGCCAACTGAATTTTTCCGGAAAACATTTGTGGGCGTGGCCATTCACGGTTTACAGAGTTCACTGTATATGTGTCGATTATTATGTGTTCAAAACAGACTCTTCAATCACATAATATAGACCCATCACAGCTACAGTCACAGAAGTACAGTGCTGATATTTCAGGATAGTTCTTATTACCACATAATAGCAGTATGTTGTTAAAATACAAGTTCCATCTTCAACAATTCAAAACATGATGTGACAGCTTTAGATCACTAATGCCAAATGCAAACAAAAACACTCTTTCTGACACACACACACACACACACACACACACACACACACACACACACACACACACACACACGCACACACACACACACACACACGCACACACGCAGACACACACGCGCACATATTTATCTATCTATATATCTATATAGATAGATATATCTGTGCATGTATATATTTATATAGACATATCTATATATATATATATATATATATATATATAGACAGAGAGAGAGAGAGAAAGAGAGATAAAACACACACACATAAGCACATGAAGATTTGCAGTTAGAAACATGTTCTTTACTGTACAGCCATTTCTAAAAGTAAAATATATGACATATTCAACTAAACATCAAGAAACAAATAAAATGATTCTTTATAATTGCAAAGCTGTACAATAGAAACTTCAAAAAAAATTATAGAAGTCCTTTGCTGAACACTGTTTGGAAATAATGGACCTCCCTTGGGTGAGAAGGACTTCACTGCACCCCTGAATAGTCTGTCATTTCCCTATAACATCTATGCTGTCAGAAATATTGTTTACATAAGAGACTTCCTGAGTGGAAGAATGAGTGTCCTGCAGGATGCAGAAAGCTGAAGACCATGTGTCTTGTGTAGTAGTGTTATGCATGAGTACTTCATATACAGTGAACATTACCAGACTTCATTTTTTAACAAGTTCACATTGCTCATTTGTAGTGAAATCCCACAGGCTGCAATTTGTCAATTTTGAGGTATAATATTGCATGCATGACAAAGTTTTATTTCTCATGCATGCGTTGTTACAACCAAAATACGTGTGACATTATGGAGATCTGCAGATTCTGGTTAAATCGGTAGTTATGCAGCTGACTCAACCGCCATCAGCTTATACCTTTAATAGGTAGTGCAGTTTCTTTACATTAAGTGCTTGTGACTCTCATTACCTCTTCCTGGCATAATGTACATCCATAATACTTGCAGCATTGGCATAACATCTGATAATATAGGAAATACAACCCCCAGTATGATGTCATATAACAGCATGGAATTGGAGTTTAGTATCAGGGTACTTTTGCAGGGTGGCATAGGCTCTCAAGTATACTATCCCAAACCTTTTTGGAATTTGGCCCTTTATCTTGCCAGTTACACTCATACGCTTATCTTGCATTTCTATGACATAAGTGTGCATGGCTACCTGTCTTATGGTGCATTTCTAGAGGTATAATATAATTAATTTCTTCTGAAAATAGGGTTCTGTGCTTGCAGACTGAAAAAGTAAGTATTTCAGGCATATAGTGAAATGGAGCTAATGCTGCAGTACACTTCTTTGCATTGTTATCACTCATTCTTCACCAACTATTTATTTGGTTATTAATCGGAGAGTACCAATAACTTTGAACATTTACAGCAAAACCTTCTTTTTTGTGATGAGTCATCCACAGAAGTACTATTGTATTTATCAAACTGTTCTTTTCATGTTTATCACCATATTAAATAAGCAGTAGTTACTATGCATTTATTTATTTATTTTTGTCATACTGGATTGTCGAACATGGTTTGAGTCCATTTTCAGTGTCGGCCAGGGGAGAAAAGCTGTAGTCATAAACTTATGTTAGATAACAGCGGTGTCAGTGGCTCAACTGGCAACACAGTTACCTTTGCTGCAAGGTCAAACTGACTGTGTTTTTTTCCCCTCACCAGGGTGGTGCTTGGATTCATTTTCTAATTATGGCAGTCTAGTGCAGCATAAAGGGTGTGCTGCACTTTTTAGTATGCCATCCTTCAGATGAGATGTTAAACTGAGATCCCATCTGCTTAAGTTGGTGGTAGCCTAGTTTGATGTAAAAGGTCCAGTGATGCTTATTGGAAAGAGTAGGGGAGCATTATTTGCATATACACATACTTTCAATATTATTAACACATATATATCATTAGCACAATAATTACAGTTCTTTTATATTTTATCCATGTAACATTATCATATTCCTTTACCCCCACAACTATTTCTGTGTTCTCTTTAATACAGTTTCATATTCCAAGATCTTATTATGTAACAGTTCTTCAGATATTATTTACATATACTTCACAAAGTTATAAAGAATATCATATCCATCTTTTCTACTGGACTTTTATCATTATTTATATAATATACCATTCATGTCTTGTTTCCTAAAATACATGCAACCATATTGTTCTTTAAACTTCTGCCAAAATAGTTCTGAGTTTTATATTTCAAAAAAGCATGCTGACTGGATTCTTGAACTTTATATACTTTACACACGTTACATAGCATTTATTGTTGTAGCCTGTATGTCTTCCTTTTTTCACAGGTAATTTACTTAATACATACCCTTTTATCACCATCCTTTCCTTTTAACATCTCCTACCTTCATATCCTTCTTCTTCGTCTTCTTCTTTCGGCTGTTCCGTTAGGAGTCGCCACAGTGGATCATCTGTTTCCATTTCTTCCTGCCCTCTGCATCTTGCTCTGTCACACTAGCCACCTGTATGTCCTCCCTCACCACATCCATAAACCTTATCTTAGGCCTTCCTCTTTTCCTCTTACCTGGCAGCTCCATCTTTAGCATCCTTTTCCCAGTATACCCAACATCCCTCCTCAGCACATGTCCAAACCAATGTAATCTCGCCTCTCTGGCTTTGTCTCCAAACCGTCCAACCTGAGCTGACCCTCTAATATACTGATTCCTTATCTTGTCCTTCTTCATCACACCCAATACAAATCTTAACATCTTAAATTCAGCCACCTCAGCTCTGACTCCTGTCTTTTTTCAATGCCACCGCCTCCAACCCATATAACATAGCTGGTCTCACTACCCTCTTGTAGGCCTTCCTTTTCACTTTACTGGTACCCATCTGTCACAAATCACTCCCGACACTCTTCTCCACCCACTTCATCCTGCCTGTACTCTCTTCTTCACCTCTCTTCCACACTCACCATTACTCTGAACTGTTGATCCCAAGTAGTTAAATTCATCCACCTTCACCAAATCTACTCCCTGCATCCTCACCATTCCTCTGTTCCCTTTCTCATTCACACACATATATTCTATCTTAGTCCTGCTGACCTTCATTCCTCTCCTCTCCAAAGTATATCTCCACCTCTCCAGGGACTCCTCAACCTGTTCCCTACTCTCACTACAGATCACAATGTCATCTGCAAACATCATAGTCCACAGGGACTCCTGTCTGATCTCGTCTGTCAACCTGGCCATCACCTTTGCAAATAAGAAAGGGCTCAGAGCTGATCCTTGATGTAATCCCAACTCCACCTTAAATGCATCCGTCACTCCTACTGTAGACCTCACCACTGTCACACTACCCTCATACGTATCCTGTACATACTTCTCTGACACTCCTGACTTCTTCATACAATACCACAACTCCTCTTTGGGCACCCTGTCATATGCTTTCTCTAAGTCCACAAAGGCACAATGCAACTCTTTTTGACCTTCTCTATACTTCTCCATCAACACTCTCAGAGCAAACATCACATCTGTAGTGGTCTTTCCCAGCATGAGACCATACTGCTGCTCACTAATCATCACCTCCCTTCTTAACCTAGCTTCCACTACTCTTTCCCATAACTTCATGCTGTGACTGATCAGTTTTATCCCTCTGTAGTTACTACAGCTCTGCATGTCACCCTTATTCATAAAAATTGGTATCAAAACACTTCTTCTCCACTCCTCAGAAATCCTCTCACGTTCCAAGATTTAATTAAACAATCTGGTTAAAAACTCCACTGCCATCTCTCCGAAACACCTCCATGCTTCAACAGGTATGTCATCTGGACCAATAGCCTTTCCATTCTTCATCTTCTTCATAGCTGTCCTTACTTCCTCCTTGCTAATCTACTGCACTTCCTGATTCACTATTACCAGATCATCCAACCTTCTCTCTCTCTCTCTCTCTCATTCTGTTCATTCATCAGCCCCTCAAAGTACTCTTTCCATCTGATCAACACACTCTCCTCGCTTGTGAGTATGTTTTCCTCATTATCCTTTATCACCCTTTCCTATTGCACATTTTTCCTAGCTCGGTCCCTCTGTCTAGCCAACTGGTACAGGTCCTTTTCTCCTTCCTTTGTGTCCATCCTTTCATACAACTCTCCATATATCTTATCCTTAGCCTTCACCACCTCCCTCTTTGCCATGCACCTCATCTCCTTATACTCCTGTCTACTTTCTTCATCTTTCTGACAATCCCACTTCTTCATCTTCACCAGCCTCTTTCTCTGTATACTCTCCTGTACTTCCTCATTCCACCACCAGGTCTCCTTGTCCTCGTTCCTCTGTCCAGATGTCACACCAAGCACCTTTCTAGCTGTCTCCCTTACCAGCTCTGGTGTAGTTACCCAGCTATTTGGTAACTCTTCACTGCCACCCACTGCCTGTCTTAACTGTTCCCTGAACTCAACCTCACAATCACCCTTTTTAAATTTTCATCATTTGGTCCTTGGTGCTGCCCTCACACTCCTCCTCCTCTTCTTGATCACTAACATCATCCTACAGAGCACCATCCTATGCTTCCTAACTATGCTTACTCCTGTCACCACTTTACAGTCTCCAGTCTCCTTCAAACCGGTCCTCCTGCATAGGATATAATCCACCTGTGTGCATCTTCCTCCACTCTTGTACATTACCCTATGCTCCTCCCTCTTCTTAAAATATGTATTCACCACAGCCATGTCCTTCATTTTCACAAAATCCACTACCATCTGACCTTCTGCATTCCTCTCCTTAACACCATACCTACCTATCACTTCCTCGTCCACTCTGTTCCCTTCACCAACATACCCATTGAAATCCGCTCCATTCACCACTCTCTCACCTTTGGGTACTCTCACCACCACTTCATCATTTTTACTCCAAATTTTTTCTTTCTCAGCCATCATCACACCATCAATTTCCAGCTTCATAAACATCACTCTAACAGACACTCTTTTTACTTCCAAAACATCATATCCAATTTGTGTATTTATTTTATCAGCATATCCATTTGCTTCATTTTTACTTCACATTTCTTCTTCTTTTTTGAATTTTAATTCCTCACATACTTCTTTTTTTCTACATCAAACTTACCATAATGCTTTTGCACCTTGATCCAGCTCCTTCAAAATTCAAAATAAATATAAATGTGCTAAGCAGTGAGTAAGATTTATTAATTCTAACCCTCTATCCTTCATTCTTATCTTTCTTCCTTTCTTCTTGGCACAGCACTGCTCCTTTTTGTAGGATTCAAACTTGAACTGCATATAATGCTGAATACCATCTCCAATAATTATTTTTCTCTGTCTGCTGGAGATACATGTACCCCCCAACATATCCTACCTTTCTGAAAATGCGGGGAAGTGTACAACTGGTATGAATAACAAAATTTATTATCAGAAGATAAGAACTAGCTTCATGAGTTTAGTAAGAAAGACTGGGAATACATTTGGACTTGATTTGTCTATGCATACTACTAATAAAAAAGGTCTTTTAGGCACCTGAGAAATTACAGGAAATAGCCACAAAGTGGTATCAGTCGGATCAATGATGATGCTTTGATCACTAACAAAAACCATTTAGTGACTCTTTTTGCAGATAAGTATTCAATTTTGTCTAAGTGCAATGTTGAGTAAGCTTGATCTCTATGAATATAGAAAACCATGTACTGTAATAACCCTCAGAATGGTGCAATAGGCCTGATGGCCTAAGTGGGTTCTTTTTGTCAAATATTATTGAGTCTATTGCACTATGTAATCTGCAGCATTTTCAACAAAAACATCAGACAGGATTTGTCCCAAAAATGTGGAAGTCAATAATATTTCTCCCAATATCTAAGTGAAGCACCAAAAATACAGTGGATAACTATTATCCTGTAAGTTTATCCTGTATAATAGGGAAAATTTTGAATAAGTACTTCATGAATTAATGTCTAGAAAGTTAAAACCAGATTTGGGTATTTGTCAGCATCGATTCTGTGAAGGAAGATTTTACATGTTAAATTTAAAACATTTTTATCGGTGTATATATAGGAAGCTATTGATTTGAGTTTATCAATAGATGTTGTCTATCTGGATCTTACTTAGGCTTTTGATTCTGTTCCACTCAGTGTGGTCATTAATATTATGAATAAAATTAATATCAGTCGGTACATTATTATGTGGGTTAGGAATTATTTGACAAACAGAATCTTTAAGGTTAAAATGGAGGAGGTTACGTCTGAGGATATATTAGTTACTGCAGGAGTCACCCAGGGGTTGATGGTTGGACCAGTCTTGTCTGTTTTCTTCATGTCTGATTTACCAGTGAATAATGGGTTAGTAAATTTGCTGACAGGACCAAAACTGGGCCAGCTGTAATACAATAAATGAGTATGCTAAAATACAGGGATATCTGGCTGTTTAATATTTGTAGTCATTGAGAAAGTACATGGAATTCAGTGCTAGTAAAACAAAAATGTTGCATTTTGGCAACATTAATCTTTGTTATCTGCATGTCATTAATAATGTTATTCTCATTGGAGTAATCAATATTAAGGCCCTGGGTATAGGTGTTAATAGTAAACTTACTGATGATAATCAGAAAATGCTATTCTCTGTAAAGGATGTTTTACATAGCATTACCAGCAGGAATGAAAATATCCTTTGATCTCTATATAAGCCTGTGGTGAGACTCAATATAGAAAAGCGTGCAGCTGCTTGGGTTTATAACCACACACAGCTTTATAGAATGGAAAGTATTCAGAGGTACTTTTCTAGGCGAATTACCAAAATAAAACAACTTGAGTTATATGAACAGGTTGGCAAGGTTGTCTGTGTAGGATTTTACTTTAATTTATATATGTGTGCAAAATTCTACTTTGGCAGCAATATAATTCAAGTTGCATTCACTGTGAACAGAAAATAATTGCTTATTTGTGCATAAACCAGTATATAATACTGTTTTGGGAGAAGGTAATTCCATGGTAGAGCAGGTAAATTATGGAATGAATCACATATAAGTATAATAAAGGTCATGCATCTTAACATATTTAAGGGTGCTGTGGACAGCTTGTTTGAAAATAGTGTATTTGATTATGAAGTGATAGGTGATAAACTCACATAAGGTCTCTTTGGAGGCTCAGATATCGAGATTTAAACACACTGAACAGTGAAAATATGGCTGCATCAAATACACTTTTCAAATATTATATCTGAAATGCTTTTCATTGTTGCACTACATTTTAATTTAATTTTACTTTTTTTACCACATCTTGATTTACTGAATTTTACTTCTAATACACTGATTTCATGCATGGAAAATACACTCCATCTGTTTTCAGTGTATCATCAAATCTTTTGCTTTTTCTTTTTATTCACCTTCAAGCATACTTTTAATTCCTCCTATATTCTCACTACCATCTCCTTCATCCATAATTTATTTTTGTTAATGACTGTTAAATCATATACATACGACATATCTAGAGGCAAATCTTCTGTACTCATCAATGAAAATAAAATAACACCCATTGACAATCCTGCTTCTCTTCTCTATGTACTCTTACTCTTTCACTTTTCAAGTTATTCACAGATATTTTATTCTGTGTAGTCATATACTGATTAGATTATGTGTTGTTATATGTTGTTGTTTATGTTATAAACTATATTCCCTTTACAATTCTCACATTTTCTCATGATTAATACTATTAAACACATTTGTTACTTCACATACCACTATCTGCCCCATTCACTCTCAATATTATTAACCTCTTTAATTATGATTATCATCTCTGTACCTTGTTTTTCCCCCTTTACCATAAATCCCTTGATAAATAGTCTCAAATTTCTTATATTTTACATTAACCCATTCATAAATTTATTTATCTCACACTACACATTCTAACCATTCATTCATCACTCTTATACACAGTTTCTTATGTTCCTTGTCTTTTCCCTACAGAAACAATATCTTATTCCATCTGGTCCTGAGCATTATTAATACTCAGCTCCGGTAATGCATCACTTAAGTCATATAAACCTCTATTCTTTTTGCTGTTTCATTAGTGCTAAACTGCTGTACACCATTTTGCCTTTGTTTTCCCTCCATTTTTACTATACATTTTCTTAACATATTCCATATGTTCCTCTCCATAACATTCTTTTTCACTCATATACAATATCCCGTGGTAGTGGTGCTGCGGTAGCATTGTCACCTCACAGCAAGACGTTGTCCCGTTCGACTCTCAGCTAGAGCGTCTTCTGTGTGGTGGCATGCGTGAATGGGCGTGCCTTCGTTGAAGGTTGTGCATCAGGGCTGGTAACTCGGCATGTAAAAATCCACTACCAAATATTAGCGGACCGGAGTTCCGCTATGGCGACCCCTAACTGGAATAAGCCAAAAGACACAACAACAACAACAATATACTTGTCATTCTACCTTCATCATGTTTTACCTTTTCCTCAAAAAAGATGTCACTTATTATTTTTTTACCGTGTGAAAAATATTTTTGCTTTTTTATGGTTTCCTTTATTTCACCAGTTTCTGTCACAAATCATCTCTTTTTGTTTCCCAAGAATCTCACTTTCTCCTTTCTGGAAAACCTGTTTATGTTCTTCGGTGCATTTCCTATATTCTCAGTTTGTCTTTCTTCATGTTGTTGTGTCTTTCGGCTTTTCCCAGTTAGGGGTCGCCACAGCGGAACTTTGGTCCGCTAATGATTGGCAGTAGATTTTTATGTGACGAGTTGCCAGCCCTGACGCACAACCTTCAATGAAGGTATGCCCATTCACGAATGTCTCCACACAGTAGACGCTCTAGCTGAGAATTGAACAGGACAACGTCTAACTGTGAGGTGACAATGCTACCGCAGCACCACCACAGCAGTTTCTTTCTTCATCTTTATGTTAAATCTCCTGTATTAGGCTTTATACATAAGCCACCATTCTTATCAGGTGTTATAAAATGGCCTCATCATAGTATGATCAATCCATAGGATTTTGGATTCCTTCTTAAACTCATTTGTTTTAACTCACTTCCCCATTAGCATCTTCACACCCTTCCTTTTCCTTCCTTAATCACTTCCTCATTATCTGCAGTCTTTATTCATACTGCCTCATTATCAGTAAAATAAGCCTCCTTCTGTCTCCCTTGCACATCCTTCAATCCCACAGATAATAATACCTATTTCTATTCCAACTCTTACTTTTGTACATGTATATGTATATAACCTTTCCTTGCCCACTTGTAGCTTCCCATCTCATTATCACTGTACATGTCACATCCTAGTTTATTTTTCCTGTCCATTTCCTCAAATTACAGTTGAAGTCACCAGTCAAAATAATATCCATGTTTACCACTACATATTTTCTTATCTGCTCAAACTTGTATACCTTGTGTATGCACATATAACAATTAATCTTCATACCCTATCCTTTACTTTTACATCACATACTACCAGTCTTCCCAATATGCCTATCATCACATCCAAAACTTGTATATTCCTTTGTTAATATCACTTTTCCTGACCAAATCTCTCTTCCCAAGTTCTGCACAATTTGTTTTGCCAGCATCTCCAAACCAGTAACATCCAACTAAATTTCTTATTCTTTTTTTAACATCTTTATTAAATTATCACTTATGACATAAACAAACATTAACAGAAAAGAAAAGAAACCACTTTAACATTTACCTGTTTTCTGCACCCCTGCTTACACTCATCCCTATTTGCAAAAATCTCCTTTCTCCATTCTCGTATTGGCTAAGCTCTTAGAATAGTTTCTGCTACTTTATGAATATAATATTCTGCATGGTTGTTATTATTCTCCCTAAGGATCTGCATTCAAAAGCCCACTCTCTCTCTCTCTCTCTCTCTCTCTCTATATATATATATATATATATATATATCCATATATGGATTCGTATCACTACACTGAAAGACCATTTCAGTGACACCCATTTCACTGAGACCAAATCACCTAAAGTTCATTTCACTGAAAACTCATTTCACCTAAAACTCATTTCACTGACAAGTAGTACTCTAAGGCAAGTCAAAGGTATATGTCCTTTTCCCCACTGTAGTGCGATCCTGGTGTCAGTAGTTAGTAAAACCCAACTAGATGGGGGGGCTACACCCCCCACACACCCCCAGTGTGGGGGCTGTGCCCCCCACACACCCCCGACTATATATACTAACACCAGGATCGCATTATAGTGGGGAAAAGGACATATACCTTTGACTTGCATTAGAGTACTACTTGTCAGTGAAATGGGTTTTAGGTGAAATTAACTTTAGGTGATTTGATCTCAACGAAATGGGTGTCAGTGAAATGGTCTTTCAGTGAAGTGATACGAATCCATATCTATATATTTCTTGAACTTACCCCTTGCTTCATCATCACCATCCCTTTCCACTTTGAATTATAAACTTCTGCTTGTGTTATGTACATCAGCCAAAACTGTGTAGCTTTTCATAATATCCCTTCAAGTCAATGAGTGAGGGGGATGGTAATTTGATACAGTGAAGCAATTGCCATCCTTAAATGATGATGGCTGCAGCTTACTTCCATAAATCAGGAAAAACACCATTTTGACATGAAAATACTGAAGATTGGAAAGGAAACAAATTATCATTTTTCCAGGGAATGTTATTAAATTCTGGAATACTAACTGTCAGGCACTGAAAAAAAATGACATCTCATGGAATCTGGCATTTTATGCCAAAACCCACATTCATGATAAAATGAAATGTATCCATTTTTTACTGTTATTTAAAGCAGTTTGTTTACTTTATTGTGTATATTGTAATTAGTATCTATTTTAATTTTGCTTGTATATAAAATACATTAAAAATACAGAATCATAGTAATGACCTGAAATGACACATCACTCGTGGTTATTATTCCCATATTTTTATGGCATAAATCACTGTCTGGGAAGCAATTGCCAGGGCTGCCTTCGTCTAAAACTTTATAGGGCCTTTTGACAATAGGTGAAGATTTTCTGTGAAATGGAAGGATGCAAAGTAAACAAAATTGGCTTCAGTGAGAGGGGTATTGTCATATGTGATGGCAAAGAAGATAATGAAGATATGAAGATACCTGCTCTTTTTCTAGGGTCTGATTAACAGGTTAAAAGTGACAGTAAAGTAAGAGTTCTGAGAAAGGTTTCTACCTGTGTGGACAATGACATTCTTCCAGAGTTGCGGGTGGGGGGGGGGGGTTGAGAGTACAAAGACATTTAGCCATCCATCTCTAAAGAAGGCAGCTTTTAGATATCATAAATCTTTCTCAGGTCTTTGTTAGGTATGATTTGCAGGATTATGTGTAAGTTTAAATAGGACTTGGACATTGTCCTTTGGCACATTTTTTTTCTTCAAATTCTTTTGTAGACATCTCAGAGGGACTACTACTACCTTCACTCCTCCATATTAAAAAAAAAAAGTTTCATCTAGCAACAGAAGACCAAGCCAGTACTGAAGAACAGTACTGTAGTGACCTCATGGTGTTTGATATCTACTGTCCAGTTCACTATAGAAAGATCAGAAGTACATAGTGCATTTTACTAGTTTTAAAAGTTCTTAAATCCAGTTATTACAACAAAATAATTAGCATTTAGTAGCAGAAAGTGGATTAGGTCTGTCTACTTAAGTTACAAATGAAGTAAAGCAGTACTTAGTTTATTTTGTGTTATGCTTCACAGTTATAAACCTCAGTTAAGAATGCCAGTGAAAGGTGTACTGTAACTTTTTTTTTCAAACGTTAAATTAAAAAATTGAACTGATAAATATCTGCTGGACTCCGAAGTCTTTGAAAAATATCAAGTCAATTTGTACATTACAAAAAGTATTATTTGTAACAATACAGGTACTCTTAAAATGACACTGTCAGAAATTGCTAAGGAAACAATACATTCTCTGATTTTGGGGCTCATTAGTTAATCTACCTCAGATTAATTTTCACCTTCCGGTGTCATATGCAGGAATTTCTTTTGTGATTGTACCGTGTCACTGAATTAATAATTAGTTTGCACTGTCATATAAGATGTTGTCTACAAAGCCTTCATCTTTATTTTTTTCTGGCCCAGACATTTCTTCATTCGATATAACCCTTGGATCA
Organism: Protopterus annectens; assembly: GCF_019279795.1. Lineage (NCBI taxonomy): Eukaryota > Metazoa > Chordata > Ceratodontiformes > Protopteridae > Protopterus > Protopterus annectens. The sequence continues at coordinate 1,152,703,282 of NC_056739.1, forward strand.
TGTTCCACTAAACAATAAATACTACTTGCAGTGCACTTGCTTCCCAGCAGGGAATACAATGGAATTTCTGTATTGTCCTTTTCATCTTTTTGCATTTTATGGTTCTTAGCAGGCTTCATCACATCTTCAGGCATGTCTTCTGTTCTGTTAAATACTGCATAAGGTGTAACTAAAAAGGTGAAAGAAAAATGTAATTTATTACAAATTTAGGGCACATACTGGCACTTACTGCATATATATATATATATATATATATATATATATATATATATATACACACACACACACTCTCTTGAGCACAAAGTTGCATTTCATTTCAATCCTTACACAGCTTTCATACTCTGGTACATTTTAATCAGCTAATGGACAACTATCTGGCTTGGAAGTTGGTGTGCAATGGGTGTTGGAAGGAAGGTGTCACCACCTTCATAGTTATGTACTTCTCAGTGCCCCACACCTTTCCCTTGCTACCAGCTGCTGTTCTTTATCATCTTTAGTCTCTACCAGGGATGTGATACAGAAGTGCCCACCACACTCCTCAGAAGCCATACCTTGGAGAGAGCTGAGAAAGGAAAATCTTAATTTCTCTTCCAACCTGTTCCAACACCACCAGCTTATAGGGCTAATAATTGAACCCTGGTCATCTGGGTTACATTTAAGAATTTTAGCTCTGTGCTCCATAGAGGTGACCAGGTGTTCACTGAAAAATTATAATCCTGTTGTAATGTTCAGTAACACATATCTTTTTGTTATGTTTATTAATTTTTCTTAACTAGGGAGGCATATTGAGCTACTGTCTCATTTTCATTGGTGACCTGGGATAATAGGCTGGCGAAGAGAGTGAATATTGTAAAGATACTTAGAAATGTTTTCTATTCTTTTATAGGGAAGGGTCACAGAATGCAGAGATATGACAACATTAAGTGCTTTGGAGTTAAGTCAGAGGATGTAACTTGACATTTTAATGGAATATTGTTAAAGGCAGTATAATGAGTCATTTCAGAATATTAATAGGAAAAAAGATAATTACCACAGTATGTAGAAAACCCACTTTTGTATAGGTAGATCTGAACAATTCTGTGAATAAAACATTAAGCCAGCAAGATAATAAGAAATGACCGAATAACACCAACAACAGTGAAACTTGGTGATTTTGTTCTTTTAATTTCAAACTAAGAACTTCATCAGAAAAATTAATTGGGTTCAGTGGTAGCCCAATGAAAAGGAAAAGTAACTGTGAAGACCAGGACAGTCACCAGTGAACTGAATACCTGGTCAATAACATGTAAACTGCCATTTATGAGGCGCTTTAGGATCACTAAACAGGGCTCCTCTCAGAATGTCCACACCTTCAAAAGAACGCAGATATAGGAAGAGCCCATGGTAATTAATAGAAAAGAAGACAAGATTATGTTGTTGGTGACAAGGATGATGAAAATAAGATGGACAAAAAAATGAAACAGAAAAATGACTTGAAGTGTATTGGAACAATGTTAATAAGTTTAGTTGAAAGTAGAAAACAACTTAAGCTACTTTTTGGACTGAAACAAAATGACAGTTTCCTGAAATATATACTAAATCATGTTTTCATAAGCTCATACAGTGTAATAAGGCAGATTTTCATACTTGGGGATTGTGTTAATCACATGCAACCTCAGCTGCTGTTAGTGGAAACCAAATTCTTACCTGAAACTGCATTTGCCAACTTCATGTGGAGGAGTGTCAATAGATGTGTGTTTAACAAAATGTTGGAAGAACTACATCAGAATTTGTGTTTGGTAGACTGGATGCAAAATAGGATGGGCAATGACTGATGTATTATCTGATAAAACAGGTGACATTACACCATTTGTAAACTGATATTACAAACTTGGAGGGAGAATAATTAAAATGAGTTGTGGAATTCCCAGCACCATTCCATGATGCATGTTTCATTTATAATGTCTGTCTGGGAATTGTGCATTGAGTGTAAGATGATCATTCACAAAACAAGATTACCAAATGATGTTTTGAATTAAATAAATGATCAGAATTTTTTTTCATGATTCCAAGATGGCTACAAACTGATCAGCAACTTGACGTCAGCTGTCCCAGTGTGAAAAAAATAAAATGAAAGATAAGGGCTAGTAATTTTGACAACTTTAGTAAAATTCCTTTACTGGCTACTAAGTACACTGCCTGACTGCCAGCAATGAAGAAATGTAGGGAGCCTGAAAGAAAATCAACTAGAAATGCTGAAGAGAAATCACTGACTGGGAAGAATCCTGCAGCTGTTCAGTGAAAAACAGTTCAAGCTCCATCTTTGGTACAACAGATGGCTTCCAGTAATTTTGAGGAAAACATAAATCACATGTGCTCTGAGATGATTGAAAATAAATGAAACACTGAAGGAGTATATCAGCTCAAATAACAAAAGACTGAAAAAATGAAAGTAGTTTTAAAATAGCTATTCAGATGAACTGATAAAACTGCAAAAATCAGAGGTCAAAATGAAGAAAAGGCTGGCTGAGTGTGAGACTGCTCAAAAAGATTTGTTTCCAAAATGGTAGAGTTAGAGGACAAAGCATGCAGAGAAAAACTGGGATTTTTTGCTGTACCAGAGAAACTGGAAGGAACACACAAAATTACTTTTATGAAATCACAAATAAGCAACTGGACTGGTATTCCACAGAAGGAGATGTTAATCAAAAGGGCATGTTGTGTGTATGTTCCAAACCTGGCCATGAGAAAGCAGACAAGACCTGTATTCATAAAGATGCAACTATACCAGCATGATCCTGACAAAACTGTGGCAGAAAGACAAAGTATTAACAATTGGAGATGGTACAGTATTTGTGGAAAATGATTGCTTCTCTTTTGCCTGGTGTACAGAGAATAAATGTATCCAGGCAATCAGGGAATGTTGAGAGTCAGAAGTAAGATTCAGGCTGCTGTATTCAGCTGTATTCAGAATATTTTTCCTGGAGGATCAAAGTAGTGTTTTCATGCAGAACAGGCTAAGGAGGAAATATAAAAGTTAAATGAGCCATGAAACAGAATGGGACCTGCTTCTCATTTGTCTGATAAAAAAAGCCCATAGAGACACTTTGCTATTGAAACCTTTTCCAGTGCTCAAAGGAAAGTGATTGAGACAGGAAAAAGCACAAGAGGAGACTAGAAGAATTGGGAGTACCTTGGACTTGAACCTGAGTCTGGGGTTGGGAGTTGGAGATGAACAGGAAGAAGACCAACAACACTGAAATTAGTGAATAAATGTGAGTCTATAAAGCATCAGTCGCATTTGTGAAATATAGTTTTACAAGAAGAAGTGGCTGAGAAAGATTGGAATTTTGTTGACTTTGTTTAACTTGTGGGGGGACTGAAAGCCATATACCCCATTTCATGTTATTAATGTTTGGAAAGATACTAAAAGGGTGAAAAGAGTAACTGTAAGTAAAACAAGTTTTACCCTTAACAGTGTTTGTATAAAACATTTCATTCTATAAATCACATTTTATATACTATAGTAAAACATTTTCGGTGATTGTTGCAAATGATAAAGGTACTAAAGTACCTTTTATTTTTTAGTTTTGAGAAATGTAGGCACAATGTAAAAAGAGAGGAAAAGCTGGACAAAAGCACGTTCAAGGTAATATGTTGTAATCTTAGGCTTTTGAGATGGGGAATGGGATGTAAAAATTCATTGATCATAATATATGTATAGTTGAGAATTTTTATCTTACTTTTGCATAGGTGAATGTCTGGACTAATGTCCTTGGTCTAATCTAATAACAAATTTCTTGTGTAAGCATCTGTGGTATAAAAATAGGAGAACACTGTGAATGTAGTGAAACATTTTCCTTTAAGTCTGCAGCTGGGGTCAGCTGTGCTTTCTGTTCTTATGTTTCCATGGAGAAAAGCTGACTATAGGTCCAAGGAATAAATCTCAAGAGCTCTGGAGATTGCTTGCTAAGAGAAACATAAAATTAAAAGAAACAAGGGCAAGCAGTTTAGTAAAAAATCAAGTTTGAAATTATTGGAAGTGAATAAGAGATAACAGTTTTCCTGGTACCTAAATACCTCAATGCATTTATTAGAACAGTGTATAATTTAGTTTAATTTAAAGATAGGCAGTGCACTTTTTCTTAAGGCTAAAAGTTAATGCTTTCTGAAAGCATACAATCTTTGCAACTCTGGTAGGAAAATAAAGATAAGACAAGAACAGACAGAAATTAGTGCAAGTAGGAACACAGGCTGTGATATGTGCTTTAGCATGGATTACCTTAATTTTAGGTTAGGCAATGCCTGTGGGTTTAACTGTCAATTTGGGACAATTGTTCCTATGAGGATGGTTGAACTTCATTATTTGAAGATGTATATAGTTTTGTATGTTTTTCTTAAGTTAATAAGTTATGGGTGTATTCTTGGGGTGTGTTTGTTTTTTTATTTGACAGTTTTCATTAAAAGAAAAAGTCTTGTAAAATGTGTCATAGGTTTAAATGGAGATGACAAGAAACAGCTGTATAAAAGCTCAACCTGCCAAACATTATTGGGTGCATGTAACACAAAATCTGGAAATAGACATTTAAAAAAGCTGACATATAGGTGGGTAGAATAACTTCTTATCATAAATGTTAGAAAAATATGTATTAGTAATATGCATGCTTAGTGCATTTGAGGTTTAAAAAGGGTTAATACATTTATTCTGTTCATACAGAATCTGCAGAAGCTACATTCCAATCCTGTTATGTCATATGCGCAGCTATGATCTGCTTATGCTTTGGAAATTAACAGGAACGCATTTGATTTCTGCTAATGTCATGAAAATAATAATAAATGTTTCATTTCTACTAATGTCATGAGATTTAAACAAAGAGTTATTGATTTTCTGCTTATGCTATGAGAAAAGTACACAACTGCTGAAGCTATTGATAATGAAAACAAAGGCTACTTGAAAATATAAACCATAGTCAGCATTACTTGTACCTAAGCTAGAAATGTACCTTGAAATGTAACACATATATATTAGAACTGCACAACTGAAGAATAGAATGTTTGTAGTGGGCTAAAAATAAAGCCCCAAGGCCAGGTTGTTTTTCTTAAATGTTTTTCATAAATCCAGTCATGTCAGCAGGAAATCCAAGTAACATTTTCTATGTAACACATAGTGAGTTTTAAATCTGGACATGTCAGCAGAAAATCTAAGTAACATTTTCGATAGAATAATACAGAAAGCTGTGTCTAACTACGTCAACCATAGAAAAGTAACATTTCATAGAACTGTATAAAAAAAGCATACTGCCTACTAGTAATTTAGGCAAAATCCTGTATCTGCATGTTTTGTCTCCTTGCTGCAAGTAATAAAGGGTGCCATACCTAAACCTTATGTGAATTGGTTTTTGAAGTTTTTTCCTTTGACAGATGATTGGTCCTTTGAGCCGGAACCCTCACTTCACCTCGGATCAGACGGGCCAGGTGGTTGAAACCATATGGGGAAGAAACCAAATCGGTTCTTCTTATTTGAAAAGCCCTCCAACTGAATTGTCGTACAAAAGAGGCCAGCCACTTTCTGATCTGCGACTGAAGGATTGGGTCTCCATGAACCAGGTGATCAATCACGTAGGCTCAGGTAAGGTAAATCTACTTTTTTCTGTTTTCTGTTTTAGATCAGGGACTAAATTTGTATTGTTTTGTCAAGACTGTATTTTACAAGTCAGGGGCAAAAAAGATTACTGTCTTGTCATAAATCAGGAGAAACAGAATAGGTAGGCAGTCATTCTAAAGAGACTATAAGAAAATCCGTGGTACCACGTTAAAAATAAGAAAAGTTATGTAACGATCAAAAAAGGGTAAAACAAAATGGGTAATAATTGCACAAAAAGGCTCCAAAATCCGCCGTTAACCGAAGATGCAAAATACATGCAGTCACAGCGCGCTGACAATATTAAATACTATTCAAAATGGGTTAATAAGTATGAATTCGACAGAAAATTTAAAACATCCTCGCTTATCAAACTTGTCAAACAGCTCAAAACCGATTCCAAAGGTCAGGTAAAAAAGCAACGCCAATTAGAAATTCCTCAGACACACAAGTGGATTAAGAAAGTAAACCGTAGGAAACAAAAAACAACAATTCAAAAACAATGTTTTTAAATAAGAAGAACAATAACTTAGTAATAACATCGGCCCCTCCACCTCCCTTACCAGAATATAAAGCAAGTAAACAGGTTAGTCCACCCCCACAATATCCTGTTGTCACTAAAAATAGAGACAAGCAAAAGTAAAACCATTTATTAAAAATCCCATCGGGACCAGGTCTCGAACACGGGCAGGTAACTCAAATAAAGGCACTGAGTTATATCAAATGGTTAAAAATTCATGATCTATGAGTAAAAAAAAAATATGTCCACTTATAAAAGTACCCAATCCTCAGGCAGGACAAGACGGTCAGGACCCAACTATTTTAGTGCATAAACCTTGGACTCTGGAAAATATCCAAAAAGCCACTGAGGGAATTCCCCATCCAAAAGTTAATTTAAAAAAGTTCTCAAAACATTTACAAAAAATAAGGCTAAGTTATAACTTAAACAAAAAAAAAGTAGTTAAACAAATTGTGGGGCCAAATTAACACATAATTAGTGGCAACTAAAATCCCCGTAATGCTGCACACAGACCCCTCCCACATAGCAGCACAAAGCTAAACATTAGAGTAAAAGGTCTTACAGATGGCATCTCTAAAAATAAAAGCCTAGGGCAGACTAAACTTGCATTAACCAATGCATCCAACAAAAAAGTAAAACTATTGACCAATATTATGCCAAATTATTAAAATGATTTAATAACCACTGTAAAATGCAGGTTCCTAAAAATCAAACACAAAATTCCCCATATAAACAGCAGTTAAAAACTGCATTTTTAAAAGTCAGTATTGCACCCATAAAACAGTTTTATTAGAAAACACATGGTAAATCATCATACAAGCAGGTTACAGACATTACTTAAATATGCTAGGCATGCCAAAAGGCATTTTAATAGCAAAAAAAAAAAAAAAAAGCTCAAGTATTTTCTGTAGAAAATAAAGCAAAAGTTTATATAGTACAGTCCGAAAACAGGGCAAAAAAAATGCACAAAAAAACAAACAATCTGATCAGCGATCAGAGGACTTTAAAGGGCAAATGAAAAGGGGTAAATGTTTCAAATGCGGTAAAAAAACACTTGGCAAAAAATTGCAAAAAAAAACAAAAACAAAAAGGCAACCACAAAAACCAGAAAGAGTAAAGACTGACTATATGGTAGTCAAAAATCATTTAAAAAATAGCAAAAAAAGGACAAATAAAAATGTAATAAAAAAGTAAAAAATGTAACAAAAAAATAAAAAAGTGCAAAAAGTTACTGGCAATAAAAAAAAATAAAATATTAAACCTAGCTTTATTAAGCCTGGAGCTCTATTTAGCAGACACAAAACCAAAAGTTACACTCTTGGTAAAAAAAAAAAAAAAAAAAGAAGTCAAATTCTTGTGTAACTCAAGAGCATCACAAACCCTAATACATCCCTCCAAACTGCCAAAAAACACAAAGTCCCCTAATTACATACTGGTAAAAGCAGCTAATAGACAGCTGTACCGAAAACCCCTCTCCCATAACATTTTAATAACTAATCCTGTTTCAAAATTGACTCAAAAAAGCAAAATTGTTGTTTCTGCAAAATGCCCAGTAAACCTCTAGGGCAAAAACCTTATGCAACTATTTGGTATAGCAGTAGTCCCAACCATGCAGGGTATAAAAGCACAGTGACAAATTAATACCTTTGCAGTGCAATCAAAGGGTAAAATGTTTTATTAGTATAGCCAGGACTTGGTTACGACTGGTCCAGGGACTGTGACCAAAAAATTAATAAATGTAGCCATCAGCAAGTTTCCCTCCCTTGACATTAACACCACCTGTTGCACTGTACCCTGTATTATTGTAACACACCAGGACCTAATAAAAAATATAAACAAAAATTGTTTAAAAATCATGCAAACAAATTAATATTACATAACCTGTACTGGGACACAAAAGAAAACAGTGTAGCCAGCTGTTCATTGTTCCAGAAGTTCTTTGCACTCTATAAATCTAATCAATTACCACGTTAGCTTAACCAAGAACAAAAATATAAAATAGGCAAACCTAAAAAAAAAGTCACAAAATGAAAAAAAACAGACAAAATAAAAACTGTCAAAGCAAAAAATACAAATACAAAAACTAAATTAAATAACTTAATTAGCACTCCTATTAAAAAAAATGCCTTACAAAATATACCAAAAACTCTCTGGTCAACAAAAAAATCAAATGTAAAACTTATTCGTACAGCAGAACCAATTACTATCACGCCAAAATCAACACTTAAACCACAAAAAAAAAAAACAGTATCCCTTAAAAAAAAAATGCAAAGGCAAAAATCAAACCTATCATAGCAGCTTTACTTAAAAAAAAGTGCTGGTGAAATCTCCCGATTCACCATGTGACACATCCTTATTTCCTGTTAGAAAAGCAAATAAAAAATGGCGTATGGTCCAAAATTTACAAGCTGTAAATAACGCAGTAATACCAAGGGCACCCACAGTGCCAGACCCACACACACTGTTAAGTAATTTAAAACCTCAACAGAAATATTTTTCTGTGGTAAATATCAGCAATGCGTTCTTTTCAATACCAATACACCCTAACAGCCAGTATTGGTTTGCATTCACATTTCAAAAAAAAAGGTATACATATATGCGACTACCACAGGAATATTGTAAAAGTCCAACAATATTCTCACAAGAAATGGCAAACAACTTGGCGAAATTTACCCCACCAAAAAACAGTCAAATTTTACTTTATGTTAATGACATCTTGCTGGCGGCCCCCACCCAGCAAGATTGCAAAAAAAATACCATAGCGCTATTACAATTTTTAGCTGCTAAAAGACATAAAGTAAACACAAATAAACTGCAGCTTTAAAAAAACAAGTCAAATACCTAGGATATGTGATATCCAAAAAAGGTAAAACATTAAATAAAAACAAAAAACTAGCAATTTTGCAAGCACCAAAACCCACTACCAAAAAAAAAAAAATAATGTCCTTCCTGGGTACAACTAATTTTTGCCGAAGTTAAATTCCAAACTATGCCTTAAAATCTGCACCTCTGACTGACCTAATATATAAAAAGCCTATGGCAGCGCAACATTTGTTACAATAAACACCAAAGGCAAAAATCTGCTTTCTGCAAACTAAAACAGTTAATAGCGTCCTCATTAGTTCTGAGATTACCAAACTACCATAAACGTTTTTTCCAAACTGTAAATTGTAAGCAAGGTTATATAACATCAGTGTTAACACAAGAGCATAAAAACAAGCAACGCCCCATTGCTTACTATTCATCACAACTAAACCCAGTGGCACAGTCCTTATCTCACTGTGTACAAGCAATAGTTGCAACTGCAATGGCAGTACAGGCTTCGGCCTCAGTAGTTTTATTCCACCCTCTCACTTTGAGAGTGCCTCATGCAGTCGCAATTATTTTACTGCAAAATAAGGTAACATATCTTTCCCCTGCTAGGCATCTTTCCTGTATGACTATATTGTTAAGCCAACCTCACATAACAATTAAACAATGCACGACTTTAAACCCTTCTACCTTGCTCCCAACCCCTACAGATGGCACACCACACTGCTGCCTGCGGGTAATTGAGCAAAAAACACTACCTAAAAAAAAAATCTCACGAATGTCCCCTTAAATAATGCTAAGGTGACATGCTACGTAAATGGTTCATGCAAAAGGGGTCCTGCAAAACAAAACCTAGTAAAATATGCAGTAGTTTCTAACACTAAAATTATAAAAGCAAAACCTTTACCACACAACTTATCAGCACAGGCAGCAAAATGAATTGCCTTGACACGGGCATGTACCTTAGCAAAGGGTAAATGTATAAACATTTTTGCTGACAGCCAGTACGCTTTTTCTACTGTACATGTTTTTGTGCAACAGTAAAAAAAACAAAAAAATAACATCTACTGGCAAACCTATCAATCATGCACAGTTTATTTATTTTAACTCTTTTAAAATCTATTCAGTTACCTCAAAAAGTAGCTATTTGTAAATGCACAACTCACACCAAGCAACAAAATAAAATTTCAAAAAGTAATGCAAGAGCTAATACAGCTACAAACCAAGCAGCTTCAAAAGTATTTCTTTTAAATAAAAAAACTACAACCCTCTAAAATTTTAAACTTAAAAATGTTAAAAACAATGCAAACACTCACTACGCAAGCTAAAAAACAAAAATGGGTAAAACAAAAAGTAATTCTTGAAAAGGGGCTGTACATCTCTAAAAAAAAATACTACCATCTAATTTGTTTAAATATGCAGCTTTTTTGAGCCATGGGCAATGCCATGTCTCAACAGGGGGGATGGTATAGCTGGTGAACCAGGTGTTCACAACATACAGATTTACAAACTACTCTAAAAAAATTTAGTTTGATGTGCCAAATTTGTAACAAACATCATGCACAAGGGGCATTAAAGCCCAAGCAAGGGTGTTTCCCTACACCAGCATATCTGTTTCACACTATCTATATGGATTTCATAGAATTGAACAAATGTGAAAATAAGAAGTATTGTCTTGTCATTGTAGATATGTTTTCCAAATGGGTGGAAGCCTTTTCAACCAAAAATAGAGATGCAGTAGCAAAAGTTCTTGTCAAATAAATCATCCCTAGATTCGGCATTCCGGAAAGGATCTACAGTGACAACGATACACACTTTGTAAACCAAACCATACACAAATTAAGTAAGCATTTTGGTATTTCTTTAAAAAATCATTGTGCATACCATCCGCAATCTGCAGGGCTAGCTGAGAGGCATAATGGAATATTAAAGAATAAATTAAGAAAATTAATAGCCGAGACAGGAAAAAACTGGGTGTATTGTCTGCCCTGGCACTGTTGAGCATGAGAACTGTTCCGACTGCAAAAAGATTGACTCCTTTTGAAAAACTGTTTGGAAGGGCTTATTATACACCTCAGTGGAAACTTCTCATGCCCGCAGACCAGGAAGCTGACTATACACTAGCTGAATATATGAGAAATTTGTTGAATTCTAAACATCTGTTGCAGTCAAATTCTGTTTCAGATAAAGAACAAACCGAAACATCAGAAGTGGCAGTGATCCCAGGGGACTGGATGTGAATAAAGGCCATAGAAAAGAAAAATTGGACGTCACCAAGGTGGGAAAGTCCATACCAGGTGCTTCTTTCGACACCTACTGCAGTCAAAATCGCAGAGCGAGCCTCGTGAATCCACCTGTTGCACTGCAAACTGTTAAAAACTTTAAACTGGACAAAAATCTTACCTCTCCATCGGGGCCCTCAGCACAAAGTCTGGCTACAAAGAGGGGGTCAGATCAATAGGACTGATCCGTCTCAACCCCAGTGAAGAAACCATCGGTGCTGAAGGTCCTATTAGGGCAGAGAGTAAGATCATATGTCAAAAGCAAAAATGATATAATCTGGAAAAATCCAAATAAAACTACTCGGAAGAGTCGGAGAAAACAGGAATGCAGAACAACCATTTCCTCAAAAGTATTGCATAATCATCCTGTTAACTGTACTAGTGACAATAATATTTTTGTTGTGGCCATTTTTTTTCCCAGCCACACAAACTGAACTGAATAAACGTGGAGAGTTGCACGTAGAGTGGCACCCAAATTTCAACACTTACCAGGCAATCAAATATCTGTATGCTAAGACCTTCAATGTTTCGAATTGCTGAATTTGCACAGCTTTGCCAACAGCATACAGGGGGTTATTGTTAACTTCAGTCCCCCTAAGAGCCAACAAGACCTGGGAAAATTTAGTTTATGATACATCAGATGTTACATCACAAGATAAAGTAGCATTGCACTTGTCTGTTCGACAGAAGGGGACTGTGTGTTTTTACAAAGGGGGGGTCAGATCAATAGGACTGATCCGTCTCAACCCCAGTGAAGAAACCATCGGTGCTGAAGGTCCTATTAGGGCAGAGAGTAAGATCACATGTCAAAAGTAAAAATGATAGAATCTGGAAAATTTGGGGCTTTATTTTTAGCCCACTACAAACTTTCTAGTCTTCAGTTGTGCAGTTCTAATATATATGTGTTCCATTTCAAGGTACATTTCTAGCTTAGGTACAAGTAAGGTGGGTTGAAGCAATTGCAATGTGACTATTCCCTATAGATGCTACAATAAAATTGATAACACAAGTTCCTATTGCAACACAACCTATGATTCATTTTTTGAACTAATGCATAGGACAACTGATAAAGTAAGACATAATGCTGACCTCTATAAACAACTGATTATAGTTGACAAAAAAAATGTTTCATCCAGAACCAGGACATAGTAAAGTTACTACCAAAGTAAAGGACTGTTATTTTGTATGTGGTAGGAAAGCATACAAGTGGTTACCTGAGAACTGGTCCAGCAGTTGTTATTTGGGGTACCTGGTTCCGGCCATACGACACACAGCAGTTTTGCCTCAAGGGAAAATTCAAAATGTTCGATGAGAACTCAAAAAGCCTGTCAATCCAGTGGGGCAGATCAATGCGGGCTGGAAAAAACATTACGCTGTGGGCATAAGAAAAAATGGACTGTCGCATATGGACTTGGGTGATACCATCATCTCGTGGACAGGTATACTGCCAGCATATGGAGCAAAAAAATCAATCTGGGAACTGAAAAAACTGTCTAAACTTCTCGAAATAATGAGCAATGCAACCTTTTCCGCTCTAGAATTGGTGACTAATGAACTAACTGCCATGAGAACCGTAGTGCTTCAAAACCGCATGGCTCTCGACTTCACCCTAGTGGCGAAAAAAGGTACCTGCGCTTTAATCCAGGAGGAGTGCTGTTCATATATTCCTGACCACAAACACAGGATAGACAATCACCTTAAGGTAATTCAGCAAGTGTTGGCTATGACCAAACCAGGACCAAATCCACTGACGGACTTTTTCCAAAAATTGTTTGGGGGGTGGGGCAGCATCCTGATAAACATCCTGATTGCCATCTGTGTAGGAATGATCCTACTGGTGGTATGTGTTTGCTGCTGCATCCCCTGCATGAAAAGACTAATTAAAGACTTTATAGACATGTCAGTTTCAAAAACCTTATACCAAGGTGCTGAACTTAAAAAAATGTTAAAAAATTTAAAATGCTTTCATAAGTTTAAACTGAATGACTCTCTTAACTACAAATCCTGAGTAGAAAGAGGTTAGGAAACAAAAATTGTTTATGCTTATTTTGAAAGTGAAATAAAAGTATTAAAAGGGGGGAAATATTAGAAAAATATGTATTAGTAATATGCATGCTTAGTGCATTCGAGGTTTAAAAAGGGTTAATGCATTTATTCTGTTCACACTGCATAAATCTGCAGAAGCTACATTCCAATCCTGTTATGTCATATGCACAGCTATGATTTGCTTATGTTTTGGAAATTAACAGGAAAGCATTTGATTTTTGCTAATGTCATGAAAATAATAATAAATGTTTCATTTCTACTACTGTCATGAGATTTAAACAAAGAGTTATTGATTTTCTGCTTATGCTATGAGAAAAGTACATAACTGCTGAAGCTATTGATAATGAAAACAAAGGCTGCTTGAAAATATAAACCGTAGTCAGCATTACTTGTACCTAAGCTAGAAATGTACCTTGAAATGGAACACATATATATTAGAACTGCACAATTGAAGACTAGAAAGTTTGTAGTGGGCTAAAAATAAAGCCCCAAGGCCAGGTTGTTTTTTGCAAATGTTTTTCATAAATCCAGTCATGTCAACAGGAAATCCAAGTAACATTTTCTATGTAACACATAGTGAGTTTTAAATCTGGACATGTCAGCAGGAAATCTAAGTAACATTTTCTATAGAATAATACAAAAAGCTGTGTCTAACTACGTCAACCATAGAAAAGTATCATTTCATAGAAGTGTATAAAAGAAGCATACTGCCTACTAGTAATTTAGGCAAAATCCTGTATCTGCATGTTTTGTCTCCTTGCTGCAAGTAATAAAGGGTGCCATACCTGAACCTTACATGAATTGGTCTTTCGATATTATTTTGGAACATGAATGGCTTCACAGGTATAAATGCAAGAATATTGAATTATATTAAGAAATGCAGAGTGCAAGTACCAATGTTACTGGAGACACATTTGGAAAGAAGTGAGCATGTGAATTTGATAAAACAAGGATCTCTGGATGGATATTCAGCAGAACATCGGAGACAAAGGAAAAAGGAGTGTACTTATACTAATTACTAGAGGACCTCCAATAGTGATAGAAGAGGAGAAAAAGATAATAATGATAGATTTCTGGTAGTAAGGGGTTACTAGCAAAGGAGGAGAATTGTGCTGGCATGTATTTATATTCCACCTAAAACTGCTATTATAGAGCTTAATTAAAATTGGGAGAAATAATCTGCTTTCAGCAGGGAATATTACTTATAGGTGGGGACTGGAACTTGATTTGCAACAGTGAGGATGTATCTAGGGGATGTAGAAGAGAAAAATATAACAAAAGAGGGTAGATTTTTGAAGAAATTTGTGAAAATATTTGGTATGGAAGACATGAATTCAGTAGTAGTAACTCGGAGAGAATTTACATATTATTCATCAAAGTACAATAACTGGTCTAGATTAGACACAAATATTTCACAGGAATGTGGATTTAATTGAAAGCTTTGACTCACATGCAATATTTATTTCAGATCGTGCACCAATAGCAACTAAGATAAAATACAGGGTAATAAAATAAAAATGAGATACTGGTATTTCTCCACCAATCTGCTAAAAATAGAGGAATTTCAGGAATGAGTAGTTGAAATTATTTGAGAGTTGTTAGGGAAGATAGAAATTTCTTCAGAAGTTATCATTAGTGAATGGGATAAAATGAAAGCGGAGTTTAAAAAATATGGTAGAAATAAAAGGAAAAGAGATGTGGTTAAGAAATAACAAGAAATATTTAGAGGGGCTGGCACAAAATGGATCTATTCACCTTCAACTGACTGCCTGGATGATAGGGTCTTAATTCACTTTAAGCAACTGTTTACTTAAGACATGCAGCAGGTACTAATGGAGGCAAGAAAGGTTGCTACTAGAAAATTGTATATAAGCAAATGGAAAAGGTTTTCTAGATGTTGCTAACAACATAATCAACACCCATTTAAGGCTAGTTGTTCTCTGGTTTTACAACATTTGTGTGAGTTACTATCCTATGGCCTTTTTAACTCCTCCATCAAGGTTTATTTATTGGCCATTTCAGCATGTCTGTCCATGGATTCTCCCCTTTCAATGTATTCTCATGTTAAAATGTTTTTGAAAGGGGTTTTGCATAAGAGGCTTCCAAGAAAACTGGTGGCTTGTCCTTGGGATCTCAGTCTTACATTAGAGAAGTTAACACTTGCTCCATTTGAACCAGTTAATCTGGCAGACTTGAGGTTCTTAACAATGAAGACTGTTTTACTGATTGCTGTGACCTCTGCAAGAAGAGTATCCAAGTTTCACATTTTTCACAGAGACAGGGTTTGTTTGATAACTAATTCTTCATTTACATCTAAAGTTGTCCAAGTTTACTTTAAGCCTAGCTGTCATTTTCCTTGTTTTTTTTTTTCTGAACCCAAAATGAGTGAGAAAGGATACTCCATACCTTAGATGTCTGCAGACATCTTGGGTACTGTCTTAACAGAAGTAAATATTTTAGGTCTTTGGATCAGTTGTTCATTTCTTGTGAAAGTAAGAAGAGGCAACCTGAGTCAAAATAGACTATTTCCAATTGGTTGTCTCAGGCTATTACTTCTTGTTATATTCACTATAACAAAACTATTCCAGGAAGGGTCAGAGACCACTGTATCAAGGCCTTGTGTTCATCTATGGCTTTTTGGAAAGGGTTGGATTCTAAAAGTATTCTAGAAGAGGAAACTTTATCCTCTGTACAAAAGTTTACAAGGCATTGATTACTTCTCTAGGTCTAGATTAGGCTTTGGTAGGCCACATAACCTATGCACTCAGGTCACTCCACAAGTACAAATATGACTCTGTCATTGTCCACGTTGGTGTGAATGACCTGAGATGTACTTCCCTGGACTACATGAAAAGAGACATGGAAGTGCTCTCCAATCTTTTAGCCCAGGCAGGTGTGACCCTAGCCCTGAGTAGCATTCTGCCATCGCCCAGAATGATACCGCAGTACAAGGACAAAATGATTGACTTCAACAATTGGCTAAGCTTCTGGTGTCACTCTATATCTGTCTGCTTGGGATGACATGGTCGACAGACCACGATGCTTTGCCACAAATGGCCTGCACCTGTCGCCCCTGGGATTCTGGATTCTGGCTAAGGCTCTTGCTGCCCCTATAGTGCTTTTTTAGGCAAGGTTCAAATAACAAATTCACCACTGTAACAGGAACAGGCAAGAAAAAAACTGAGGGTAATGCTACTCAGTGCTAGAAGTCTAAATCTCAAAATGCACTCACTCGAGGCACTCCTTAAAATGGATAACATCAATATCTGTGCAGTGATTGAGACCTGGTTCAAGGCTCCAGAAAGCACCCCTACACTACCAGGCTATAATGCATACCACACTTTTCGGACATGTAACCTGGACCGAAACACCAAAGGAGGAGGGGTGTCCATATTCATTAAGGATATCCACACCTGCAGGCTAATTGCTCAGCATAATGCATCTGGGGTTATCCAAGTGCAACTAACTCTGGGCAAAACTGCAATCCAAATTGCAGCTTGCTACAGATCCCCCACCATGCCCCAGGATTCCCACTCCTTTTTTCTTGATGTACTAGAAAATATTAGGGTTCAACCAAACACCCTAATAATGGGCAACTTCAACTACCCCACCATCAACTGAGAAAATTACTCGTGTACCAACTCCTTAGCTCAACACTTTCTGGAATTCATAAACTCCAATGCCCTGGATCAACTTATCCACACCCCCACCAGGGGCAAAAATATCCTAGACCTAGTCATTACCAACATGAGTGACTGGTGTTCCACACCTGAATTCAACTCCTCGTTGGTCCGATCTGACCATAAGCTAATCACCCTTGATATCCAAATCTCGCCCTCACCCCCCATTAAGGAAACCATGGTAAAAAATTTCTCCAAAGCCAACTTTATGCTTCTTAAGATAGAAGTGGTGAACTTCATGACACACACGCAGATGGACAATACAGTTACAACTGCTGAAACCTACACAAATGCACTCTATAAGAACTTACACAAGTGCATAGATCGTGCTATCCCAAACAGATCCAAGACGCTATCCTCCAAAAAAGGAAGCCAATCTGGTGGTCCCCTGCCATAAACAAACTGTACACCAGAAGGAAGAAACTGTTGCAAAAGAGATTAAAAATCCCATGAGTGGAGGAGCTCCCTGGTCAGCCTCAGTAAGAAGCTGAGATCCCTTATAAGATCCTCCAAAGCTAGCTATGAAAACAAAATCTCCACTAATTCTAAGGACAACCACAAAGCATTATATAGCTATGTCAAGAATCTCGATGGCAACACCCAGATCTGCTCTGAGTTACAGCACAACGGCACGAAAATTACAGAATCAACTGATATTTCCAGCATCCTGGCAGATAGGTTCAGTGCTAACTTTACCCCCACTCACCCCCCAAAGGGCCCATATCTATACAGGAAGAATGCAGAGTCCCTGTAATCACAACTACGCAGGTAAATACTGTACTCTCCAAAGCCAAAAACACAGCATCCATGGGACTGGACAACATCCCAGGCTGCGTTTTACACAAACTTCAGAAAGAACTGGCTCCCCACTTAAGCACCATGTTCAATAATAGCCTTGCAACAGGCTTTGTCCCAATGAATGGCGCACAGCAACAGTTATCCCACTCCACAAAGGGGGAGCCACCACTGGTCCCGGGAACTATCGACCTATTAGCCTGACGAGCCTGGTCTGCAAGGCCATGGAATGTATCATCATGGAACTCATAAAAAAAGACATTGGTAACCTCCAAACTCTGGATCCCACCCAATTCGAGTTTGTGAAAGGCAGATCATGCCTCCTGAACCTGAGTGACTTCTTTGAGGCAGTCACCAAAGACGTAGATGAGGGTAAGGTGGATCACACAGACTATCTTGACCTCGCCAAGGCTTTCAACACCATCCCCCATTCTGGAATTATAGCTAAACTCACTAAACTAGGTATAAATCCCTACGTCACAAGATGGGTTGCCAACTGGCTCACTGACAGAACTCACACTGTAAAAGTTGCAGACCCCAAATTTGACCTCAAAGCAGTGACAAGTGGAGTACCACAGGGTTCCGTTCTGGGACCTCTCCTATTTGGTATCTACTTCTCTGAAGTACAGGCTAACACAGAAGGCCTCTGGCTAACGAAGTTTGCAGATGACTGCAAACTAGGAGCCATAGTCAAGTCAACAAATGATGTGGACATCATACAGAAGGGCCTCACTGAGACAGATGCCTGGTGTCAGAGCCATGGCCTCAAGTTCAATGCCAAAAAGTGCAGTGTCATCCCCTTTGGTAAAAACTCTGTACCCATGAACTACCACATAGGCAGCAATCTACTTAACACCACCTGTGTGATAAGAGACCTTGGGACCCAGGTGGACAGTAGTCTCTCCTTTGATAGTCACATCGCCATAGTAGTCAGGAAGTCCTTCTATGTGGCACACCTCATCATAAAAGGGTTCTCATCCAGGAAAAAAAGAGGTCATTGCTCCCCTCTACTCGACTCTCATTAGACCCATTATAGAGTACAACGCCCCTTTTGGAATGTATCTCACAAGGCATCTGCAGCAGCTGGAAAGGCCACAGAAGTACCTCACAAAGAGGATTACTGGCCTCAAACAACTGCCCTACACTGACCGCCTCAAAAAACTCCAGCTTTACTCTGTAGCATATCGCCTACTCTGAGGTGATCTCTGCCTAACATATAAAGCTATGTCAAACCCAGAGCTGTTGGACATACTCCACATAAAGAAATCCCAATCCCTCCGAGCTACAGGCTCTAGGGACCTAAACTTTGTCACCACAATAAACAGGACATGCTGGAGGGATAGATTCCTGTCTCAGAGACTTCCCATACTCTGGAACAGGCTACCCATCTATGTCAAGCAAAGTTCTTCATTAGCACTCTTCAAGAAACATCTTGATGAGTGGATGAAAAATCGGAAATACACCCCAGGGATCACTTCTGTGTCTCTGCTTGACAGTGGCACAGGAAAATAACTTTCTTGGGTGGCGTATGCCAGGGAACCTTGTTGGCTAGGCTTACGTAGGCCCTTGGGCCGATAGCCTAGTACCTACCTATGAACCTATGAACTATGACTGTTCTCTAAGGCTTTTGAGCCCTTCCCCTTCCACCTCCTAAATGTAGCAAGCTAAGGTAATCTACCCATATAGCTAAAGCTAATGTAGCAGTGATCAATATGATGAACATGATACATGTGTGTAAATCAACACAGTATAACAGTAGATGCTCAAATAATCACTGTTGCAGTAACCCTTCACTCCCACCATCCTCCCTTGCTTGTTGGTGTGTTGTTTATGCCAGGGTAGGAATACTTTTTTTTATTCTTCCTAGCATTGCCCTTTCAGAGCTCAGGCTCTGTTGGCATGAAAGCTCCAAAGGGTTTGATGCCCAAACTTGTCATTTTAGTCAGCTCAGCTCAAGCTGACTGACACTTTGGGTGTACAGAAGCTGCCCTGTAGCTTTCAAAGCTTGCCAGCAGTTATATCCTTGGCAGAATATAACCCGTATAGCTAAGGTTACTGCAGCAGTGATCATTTGAACATCTACTTTTTGGGTAAGTTTACAAAACTGTACTTTTTCTTATCCTCAACTTTAATACTAATATGTAGGCTATTGAGTTCATGTTCCCATATTTCATTATTTCTAATTATAGCAATTATAAACCCATATAAAAGTTTGTCAGCGCACAAAAATAAAACTATGAAATACTCATGATCTAAAGCAAAAGTTGACATCTGTCAAAACACCGATTCCTTTTTTTTTTTGTTTGTCATCTTTAGTAACAAACTTTAGAAATGTGCCCTGGCATTTTTTGACAGAGAATGTACTGATCTCTGCACAAGATTCACTGTTTTTCACAATTCATCCTACGTGAAAAGCATTACATCAAAGCTGTACTGTTCTGTAACCTGATAACTATCAAGAAATACTTACCTGTGTCATTCTGTAATGTGAGATCTTCATCCCTTTAAGTAAAAGAAACCAGGAATTAATAAAAATGCAGATCAAAGTAGAATAGATACAAGTGAATAATGTGAATAATATGAAACATTTTTGTCTGTTTTCTGCAGCCAGGGTGGCTGAATTAAAATGTATCATTTAGTTCCAAATAGGGTAACAGTTCTGATTGTCTGAAATAATGACCAGAAGGTAAGTATATTCTTTTTTATTTGCTTGAGTTAATACCTACCATGCACAACTAAAAAGTTATAAAGTACAAAAAGTATATAAACTATAACATGCTTATAGCATGCTACAGACCACCCTCTCAAACTCAGGAACCCCACTCTGCCTTCCTGAAGACACTGGAGAGTATGAATGTCTCTCCAAATACCATCATATTGGGAGACTTCAACTACCCAAACATAGACTGGGAACATTACTCAAGCCCCAACACCCTAGCCCAAAGGTTCCTAGAATTCATAAACTCAAATGCAATGGAAAAACTAGTCACCACTCCCACAAGAGGAGATAATATACTAGACCTGATCATCACAAACATGGGGACAAAATGCTCCACACCGGAAGTATACCCCTCATTGGTGAGATCAGACCATAAATTAATCTCACTGGAAATCCACATCCCGCCCCCACCCCCTGCACAAAAGACCACAGTGAAGAACTTCTCAAAAGCCGACTTCACACTTCTTAAGACTGAAGTGGTATCCTTCAAGGCCCCTGGGCCAGTGGAAACCACAACCCACACTGCTGAATCCTTTATAAATGTCTTCTATGGGCACCTTCAAGAATGCATGGATCATGCAATCCCTAATAAAACCAAGACCCATTCCCCCAAAGGCAGGTGCCCCGTCTGGTGGACCCCAGCCATTAACAAACTTTACAACAGGAGGAGGAAGCTACTACATGACAGAGCAAAATCCCTAAAAGGGAAGGCATCTCTAATCAGTACTAGCAAAAATCTACGATCACTCATAAAATCATCCAAGGCCAACTTTGAGAGAAAAATCGCAAAAGACACAAAAGACAATCACAAGGCCTTCTTTAGCTATGTTAGAAACCTGGGTGGAAACTCCCAGATATGCTCAGAGTTAGTCCAAAATGACACAAAATACACTGAACCCACAGACATTGCCAACATTCTGGCAGACAGAAAAAGGAGAAATATCTATCCCAGCAGAGTGTAGCCTCCCTAACATCTCAGATGCCCAGGTGAGAGCCGCCCTCTCCAAAGCTAAAAACACAGCATCAATGGGACCGGACGGTGTCCCGGGCTGCATGCTACATGAACTCCAAGAGGAACTAAGCCCGCACATAAGGCTGCTGTTTAATCTTAGCCTTACTACAGGATATGTACCCAAAGAGTGGCGTACAGCAACAGTGGTCCCACTCCACAAAGGCGGTGCTTCTACGGACCCTGGAAATTACTGCCCCATAAGCTTGATGAGCCTGGTCTGCAAAGCTATGGAAAGGATCATTATGGAACTCATAAACAAAGACATTGGGGACCTACAGACATTGGATCCTACCCAATTTGACTTTGTCAAGGGCAGATCCTGCCTTTTGAACTTGGTCAACTTTTTTGAAATGGTCACTAAGGCCATTGATGAGGGTAAGGCAGTTCACACAGCCTACCTTGACCTTGCAAAAGCCTTCGACACAATACCCCACTCGGGCATCATAGACAAACTCACCAGCTTAAATGTAAACCCATATGTCACAAGATGGGTTGCAAACTGGCTCAAGGACAGAACCCACAAAGTCAGAATTGCTGGAGCCATGTCAGACTCTAAGCCAGTCACA
This sequence comes from Protopterus annectens, assembly GCF_019279795.1. Lineage (NCBI taxonomy): Eukaryota > Metazoa > Chordata > Ceratodontiformes > Protopteridae > Protopterus > Protopterus annectens. Next base: position 1,152,725,333 of record NC_056739.1, read on the forward strand.
AGCAGTGTCCCACAGGGCTCAGTCCTGGGACCCCTCTTGTTCGGCATTTATTTTTCCGAGGTGCAAGCAAACATAGGAGGATTGTGGCTGACAAAGTTCACAGATGACTGCAAACTGGGTGCCATAATTGATACTCCAGCGGACACAAGCATCCTTCAGAGAGGCCTCATAGAAACGGATAATTGGTGCCAGAGCCATGGCTTAAACTGAATGCCAAAAAATGTATAGTCATGCCCTTTGGGAAAAACAAGGTACCCACAAATTACCACATAAGTGGTAATCCATTAAGTACGGAAGAGGTAATCAGGGACCTAGGGACCCAAGTTGACAGTAACCTCTCATTTGACACTCACATTGCCAAGGTGGTTAGGAAGACCTTCTATATTGCCCACCTTATCATGAAGGGATTCACATCTAGATCAAGAGAGGTCATTGTGCCCCTGTACTCTTCTCTTATCAGGCCCATGATTGAGTACAATGCCCCATTTGGGATGTATCTTACCCAACACCTGCAGCAGTTGGAAAGACCCCAAAAGTTCCTCACCAAGAGGATAAAGGTTCTGAAACATATGTCATATGCTGCCCGGCTGAAGAACCTCCAGCTCTATTCAGTCGCATACCGCCTACTCAGAGGTGATCTATGCCTGACGTACAAGGCCATGTCCAATCCGGAATTAATGGACATGCTCCACCTCAGAAAATCCAAAACCATCAGAGCCACGAGAGCAAGAGATTTGAACCTCAACACAGAAATAAATAGGACATGCTGGAGGGACAGATTCATAACCCAGAGGCTCCCTACACTCTGGAACAGAATCCCAGTCCATGTTAGGCAGAGCCCCTCACTAACTCTCTTCAAGTGAAATCTTGATGAGTGGATGGGAGATCGTAGGTTTACCCCGGGGGTCATCTCTGTGTCACTACTAGACAGAGGCACAGTAAACTAAACCCTAAATGGGCATAGTATTCTCATCCCAAGGGGTGGCGAAAGCCACCCACACTCTGGCTAGGTTTATAAATGCCCTAGGGCAGATAGCCTAATACGAACCTATGAACCTATGAACCTATAACAATAGACTCCCTATTGTCATTCCAAGACTCCCAATTGTAATTCCAAGACCTGTAAATGTGAGTCCTGGAATTATGAGTAAATACATGAGAAGAGAGAATATGAACATTGCTGTCTTCTTTAAAGCTGTTTTTTGCAAGGAGGCAAATCCCTAGCACCCCCTGATCTGGGGAGCAAGCTCCTCACACCCTCAAACCTATGCGTATTAACTCCAAGATCGTCATACCTCAAAGAAAAGGGAATATTCAGAGAAAAAGCAAGTTCAGACCTAATGTATATAAGTCCACATTTTTGATAGTTCACTCTCTCACTTTTCCAGGATACACATTAAAGAGTCTTGAAATATCAAATGGTTACTGTAAAAATATAATAAAATGTAATGCATTAAAAAATAAACTTATTCTGGATTCAGACTTAGAAATGTATGCTATGTCAGAAACAATCACAATGCTACAAGGAAAGCTATGCTTTGTCAGGACAGTTATGATGCAGTGACGCCCTGTCTTTCTTTTGTCTGTTTTTCTGCCACAGCAGCTACACAGTTATAACAGCTCAACAAAATGGAATACAGAAAAACTGCCATTTGTAGTATTTAAGTATTAAGGCCATTAAACATACTCTTTTTTTAAGCCCTCTAAAAAGACCAACTTTCTTTCTCCCCTTAAGATTTATCATACATTTACTATGGCTACCATACAACACTGTTTTTATATTTTGGGTCCTTTCATCATTACTATTCAATGTACACTTGACAGTGGTTGGCAAACAGTTGCAGTAACTAATCAACTACATATGTAGTGTGTATGACCTACTGCCTTATTACCACAAAAGATGCAGATGGAGAAGGGCTGGGGGGGGGGGGACTAGGATGTAGGAGTAGTAGAATACTGGGGTCTACTGCAGTTGGTCAATGTACTAAACTCTCAAAATTGACATGGTCGAGACCACAAGTCTGACAATTTATTTCACTGACTGTTTTGACTGAGATTGTGGTAGAGTGGAGATTGTAGAATGTGCTATTTTCCTCACTGTAGTGAGATCTCAGAGTTGTATATATACTTAGCAGGGGGTGTGGGGGTGCAGGGGCTTTACCCCCACAACAACATTGTTTTGTTTTATTTGTAGGTGTTATATGGGTTGTTCAAGGTGATCAAACTAGATTGTCGATGATGTGGTCCTGACCATATTGGTTTCAGCAATTTAGTCCATCAACCATCTAAATTAGATCCATATATTGAATGCATTTAATGGGCATACTAGATAAGCTTATTGTCTTCCTCTGCAGTCAACATATTCAAAGACTGAGGTCTGCAGGCCATTATAGAAAAATGATTAAGGAGCTGGACAATGAATAGCAAAGTAGCCTCTACCACTCATGACAGTAGATTCTACTGTTGCTCATAATAAGTGATAGCTATATTAATAGTAACAATAAAAATACCTGGGCATCCAACTTGCTTCCTCATCTAATACCCACACTCACCAAATAACTGTGACCCTGAGAATTCCTAATCCTTCAGGGTCAAAGTCCATATTTCAGCTATGGATATAGCCCTTCATTGTTTGGCCCTCAAGATGAAGAAAATCTTCTTCCCTATAAACTACTAGTTTATGTATGCTTCATTGTAAGCACATATAGTCCGACGATTTCCCAATCAGCCATGACTGATCTTTGAAATAAAGAAAATCATCCTGTATTGGCAGTTTAGAAATTTCAAAATGATATTTGAAATCTCTCCCAGTGAACAATTCTCCCATTGTGTCCCTTCACTGAACATCCTCAGTCACCATATCACAATGACCATAAAGTGCAAAGTTTCATTGTCATGTCCCAATGTACATAGGCACTGGCAGTTGCTAAGACGAATATTGGCTGATACTTGAAATGCATATACAAAAATCCTAAATGTGTTCTCTTAATACTGCTTAAAAAACAGAAAGTCTTATGCAGCAGAGGGAATAATGAAATTATGCAAAAATCTGCAAAATTCTTAGGTAAATTAGTCTCTTTTCTTGTCTTTTCTATCCATTTTCTTGTCAGTGAATATGCTTAATTTCACTGAAAAACCTGACATTTCCAGCATTGAGTTGCTCGGTTAAGTCACACCAAAACTCAGTGCACAGAGTGCTGCTCAATGGTCCAGGAGTAGGAGGAACAGGCAAAGAATAACTCGTGAAATTTGTTGAGCAGGAGTTACTGGATACAGTTACAGAGGACAGGGATATAATGGTCTTAGTGAGCTTGTATGACCCACAAATGGGAACTAGGGATGTACTTATTATGAATGCCCACCCCTACAGGCATGTCTAAAGGTCGGTTCCCTGTGCTTTCTCCTATTAACCTGGTGAACTTGGGCATTCTGAGGCAATGTAGCAACTGCCTCATGTACACCGACAGCCCTCTCCTCTTACCTTTCAACACTCATACTTGTGAGAGATGCACTTATATATCCAAATTGGAAGCCACGTACTCTCCAGCCAAGACCGGAATAGCTGGTCAAGAGGAGAAGGTCAACACTTGCACCACACCACATGGAACACATAGCCCTCTGGAACCCACACCAGCACTGCCTTCACATAAAAACACAAACCACACACCCACCTTCACAGAGGCTCTCAATAAAAATCTACCCAAGCAGCAGAGACCTTCAAGACAGAAACACACTCGACCACTACAACACAACACTAATCACGAGACACATAAATCTTCTAAACAGTGGGCCACTCAACCAAAGCCCCTAAAGCAAAATAGCATGCCCAACACATTAGTCATAGGTGACTCGATAGTGAGGCACACTGATGTCCCTCTCACTAGGTTGAATAAGGAGAAAGTAACAGTCAGCTGCCTGTCAGGTGCCAGGATCTGACACATAATGCATGCACTCAGGTCGCTCAACAACAGGTACAAATATGACTCTGTCATTGTACATGTGGGTGTGAATGACCTGAGACGTACCTCCCCGGACTACATAAAAAGAGACAAGGAGGAGCTCTTGGATTATGTAGCCCAGGTGGGTATGACCCTAGCCCTGAGCAGCATCCTACCATCACCCAGAATGATACCACAGTACAAGCAGAAAATGATTGATTTCAACAATTGGCTAAGTTTCTGGTGTCACTCTAAGGGTATCCAGTATCTGTCTGCCTGGGATGACATGATTGACAGACCTCGATGTTTTGCCAGAGATTGCCTGCATCTGTCACCCCTGGGCTTCCGGATACTGGCCAAGGCTCTTGCCACCCCTATAGTGCCTTTTTAGGCGGTGTTCCAAAGACCAAATTACCACTGTAACAGCTACAAACAAATGCAATCTGAGGGTCATGTTGCTTAATGTTAGAAGTCTAAATCTCAAAATGCACTCACTCGAGGCACTCCTTAAAATGGAGAACATCAACATTTGTGCTGTAACAGAGACCTGGTTCAAGGCAGCAGAAAGCATCCCTGGCACTACCAGGCTATAACTCATTCCACACCTTTCAGCCCCAGAACTAGGACCGAAGCTCCAAGGGCAGTGGTGTTTCCATATTCATAAAGGATGTGCACACTTCCAGACTGGTAGCCCAACATAATGCATCAGAGATACTTCAGGTGCAGCTAACACTGGGTAAGGCACCGATTCAGGTCGTAGCCTGCTACAGGTCCCCAACCATGTCCCAAGACTTGCACTCCACATTCCTAAACATCCTGGAGAATATTAGGGTCCAACCTAAAACTCTCGTACTATGCGACTTCAACTACCCCTCCATTAACTGGGTAAACTACTCATGTACCAATACACTTGCCCAATGTTTCCTGGAGTTCATTAATTCCAATGCCCTGGACCAGCTCGTTCTTATCCCTACTAGAGGTAGCAACATCCTTGACCTGGTCATTACTAACGTGGGTGACCGTTGCTCTACATCAATAGTCAGCTCCTCCCAGGTTAGATCCAACCACAAACTAATCACCTTGGAAATTTACATCCCTCCCACCTCCCCCCAGCAAAGGTAACCACCATGAAAAACTTCTCCAAAGCTAACTTTGGGACCTAAAAACAGAGGTGGTTAACTTCACGGCATCCATCCAAATGGAGAATAGTTGCATGACTGCAGAATCATACACCAATGCACTGTACGAACATGTGCACAAATGCATGGTTCTCACCATACCCAATAAAACCAAGACACTCTCCTCCGAAAAAGGAAGCCAATCTGGTGGTCCCCTGCCATAAACAAACTCTACAACAGGAGGAGGAAACTAATGTGGAATAAGGTGAAGTCCCAAGACTGGAAAAACTCTCTTATCTACCTCAACAAAAAGTTGAGATCCCTCATCAAATCATCTAAAGCTAGGTATGAAACCAGAATTGCAGTAGATAGTAAAGACAACCACAAGGTCTTCTATAGTTATGTAAAGAATCTCCACGGCAATACCCAGATTTGCTCTGAGCTACTGCACAATGGTACCTCCTATAACGAGCCAACAGATATTGCCAGTATACTGGTCGATAGATTTGCAGCCAACTCCCCCCCAAAGGACCTATCACAATACCAGTAGATTGCCAGGCACCCAGTATTACTGCTAATCAGGTTAAAACAGCACTGTCCAAGGCCAAGAATACAGCTTCTATGGTTCCTGACAATATCCTTGGTTGTGTTCTACATGAACTACAGAGTGAATTGGCACCTTACCTGTGTGCAATGTTCAATCACAGCCTCACCTCAGGCTTTGTCCCTGCTGAATGGCGGAAAGGAGGAGCAACTACAGACCCTGGAAACTATCGCCTCATTAGCCTGACAAGTCTGATATGCAAAGCTATGGAATGCATCATCATGGACCTAATAAACAAGGATACAGGGAATCTACAAACTCTGGATCCCACACAGTTTGGTTTTGTGAAGGGTACATCATGCCAGCTCAACTTGGTTGACTTCTTTGAGTCAGTCACCAGAGCTGTGGATGAAGGCAAGGTGGTTCATACAACCTACCTTGACCTGGCGAAGGCTTTTGATACCATTCCCCACTCGGGAATCATAGAAAAACTCACCAAGCTTGTCATCAACCCCTGTATCACTAGGTGGGTTGCAAAGTGGCTCACAGATAGAACCCACAGTGTGAAAGTAGCTGACTCCAAGTCAGACTGCAGGTTAGCCACAAGTGGAGTCCCACAGGGTTCGGTCCTGGGTCCTCTCCTGTTTGGTATCCACTTCTCTGAAGTCCAGGTCAACACGAAGGGATTCTGGCTGATGAAGTTTGCAGACGATTGCAAGCTGGGAGCTATTATTACCTCCACAAGTAATGTTGCCATCCTACAGAATGGCCTCACTGTGATCAACGACCGGTGTCAGAACCATGGCCCTGCGTTCAATGACAAAAAATGTGTCATCAGCCCCTTTGGGAAAAACCCAGTTCCCATGAATTATCACATGGACTGGAGTCCACTGAACACAGAAGGTGTTATAAGAGACCTGGGAACACAGGTTCACAGCAACCTCTCTTTTGATCACCACATTGCCACTGTGGTCAGAAAGCCCTTCTGTGTGATACATCTCATTACTAAGGGTTTTGCATCCAGGAAGAAAGAGGTCATTGTCTCCCTCTACTCTTCCCTCATTTGGCCAATCATCGAGTACAATGCCCCATTTGGCATGTACTTCACTAGATGCCTGTAACAACTGGAGAGGCTGCAAACGTACCTCACAAAGAGGATCCTAGGCCTTAAACACTTTCCTATATGGACAGACTCAAAAAACTCCAACTATTCTCTGTCTCATATCGCCTACTTAGAGGCGATCTCTGCTTGACTTACAAAGCCATGTCTCACCCAGCTCTGTTAGAAATGCTACAACTAAAGAAATCCCAATCCCTCTGCACCACACGCTCCAGAGACCTCAACCTCATTACCACAATTAACAGAACATGCTGGAGGGACAGGTTCGTAACCCAGAGACTGCCCATGCTATGGAACAGACTTCCCATACATGTCAAGCAGAGCACCTTGCTGACCCTCTTCAAGAGAAATCTTGATGAGTGGATGGAAAACAGAAACTTCACCCCAGGGATAACTCCAGTGGCTCTACTCGACTAAGGCAAAAGGAACTAACGTCAGGTGGCACTACGCCAGGGTAATCCTATGGCTAGGCTTGTAAAGGCCCCAGGGCCATTAGCCTAGTACACACCCATGAACATATGAACCTATATACCTGTGGATACCAAGGTATGTATAGCCCTCACTACAGCTACTATGGGGATCTTTCAGAGACAGACTGGGAGCACACTTCGTATCTTACAGGCTTCTGCCTTTGGGATACTGCAGCAGTTCTTCAATATACTCTTAGCACATGTTAATAAGCATATCTACATCCCAACGTCACAGTAGAGCTGACATGATACCATGAGTGCCTTTTGTTGAATGGCATGCTTTCCTGAGGTTCCTGCTTTGAGAAATTGTACCTATGTTGCTATAATGACCATATTTGGATAATGAGAGGAAGAGATACTTTAAAAGGAAGGGCTACCATTCTGTTTGCTGCTCAGCTTCCTTTCAGTGCCCATTATTCTCACGTGTGTCTCACAAGTTTGCTGTACTGTCTCATGCATGGTAGATTCCTTATGGTCACCTAGTTGGTAAGTGTCAATTATTTTAATGTTGTTAACTGTTGTCATTTCTGTATTTATATAGTGGCATAGATAGCACTGAGTAATCCTCCACCCTGTTTTTTATGTGTCCCCTCCCTATTTTGTTTTCCAGGTGACACAGGCTACCCACTCAAACACTGGCTAATTGCACCAGTCTATAATCTATAGGGAGCTGCTGAGGAGCTTGTTAACACTGTCCTGTCCCAGTTGCAGATAGACATTGGTTGAATGTTTCGGCATTACTCAAAGCTCATTTCCATTGCATAGACAAGTCATTTGGAATTCTCCTTTAGTGTGAGACAGCTAGTGTATTCAGAATGTTTACAGTCTGCTGTTTTCTGCATTAAATGGTATTTATTTACTTTTTTATTTGACATTTGTTGACCGGGGTAATCTGACTGAGCTAAAGCCCTTTTTCAACAGAGGCCATGGAGAAAAGCTCTACAATAATACATAGAAAATTAGCACATTGAAAAGAATAATACAGTGTAGTACAACTTGAGGTTACAAAGATTTATTTGTTAGTACAAAGGTACACAGAGCATAATAGATGCAGTTTGTCAAACTAATTACATGAAACAATCATATATATATATATATATATATATATATATATATATATATATATATATATATTAAAAGAACAGAAGGTAAGTTTAGAAGCTATTCTATTTGTACAGAAGGTTTACAAAGTATGACAAATGCTATTTGTCTAATTAATTACATAAAATATTCATATAAACTATAAGGAACAGAAGGTAAGTTTAAAAGCTCAAGGTAAGGGGGGATAGGGAGTCTGTACTCAGGTTAGAATAGAAAGTTGAGTGTTGGTCTGGTGCACAGCTGCCCTAGGCAATCAGTGATAGTGGCCATGTAACTCTCTTTATCTATTGTTCTACCAGTGATGATAACAACAGTGGACAACCAATGGTATCACTACAACAACCCCACAGGCAGGCTCATGCTTGGTTGTTTCTTTTATTTCTTTCAAGAACAAGAGGTAAGTGCAGCATTTCTCTTGTCAAGAACATGTGATGTGAAGTCACATATCCCACACTTGCAAAATGTCTTCATTCTGAGTAACCTCTGTATTCAAAATTTCATTTACATTTGGAAGGTGTCATACATAATGTCTCCCAAAGATAATGTTGGTGATGGCCCCAGAGACTTTGAGCAAGTGTAGCATATGAGCTTGATGCTAAATTTCTCTGATGAGTTGGTAATGGGAACCTCTTGATATTGACAGTGCTGTGAGACCTAGACTGTGATTGGAAGCTTCTATCCCATGATGTGGAAGTCTGATGAGGTCCAGCTGTGTTATTCTTGGATGAAGCCACATGAATTCCTGTAACAGTTCCTTGAGATACATGTGGTATCTGGCCTACTCGTCTGCCATGCATATGGCCTTCCTCTCATGAACATCCAGCTGTGTCCCCAGTGTGTGTCAGATAAATCCTTACTATTATGCAGATTGAGTATGCTGGATGCTATCTGTGCAACCATTTTGTGCATGATGATCATCATGACATTGTTTCTGGCCACCACCATGTCCATTTACAAGTGAATCTCCTCATGCATGTCCTGTAGCTCACTAACCATCACTGCCTGAGTCTCAGTGACAGTAGTCTGCACCTGAACTATGTCACTGCACATTTTCAGCTAAGCAGAAAAGCCCTTGCTCTCTGGAATTAGCTGTGAGAGATGTATTTGCCTGTCACCCATGTGTAAAGGCATAACAGTGGGTACTGCTACTACAGAAAAGTTTGTCTTTTCATCAAGGGGGTTGGGCTCTGCACAACAAACAGGTGATGAGCAACAAAGGTTAGTCTTTTGCTGGCATTGTTAATTTCAGAAGAGGTGCACTTGTCATGGTAACTGTGTAAATAACTCTTAAATATTTCCTTATCAGGTATGCCATCAAAATCAGCTGTAACACTATCTCTTCAGCCATTTCATGGTAGGAATGGATATCATAAATGTAATACAGTGTAATTTGTCTGTCATAGGTCCCATTAACCACATAATTACATATTTCTTAACGAGGTCACCAGCAGAAAGAATCAAATTCGGTGCTTTAGCTCAGTACACTGATAACGCCATTACTTTCATTCACTGGGTGCAGCCTGAGGACAGTGGCAAACAGTTGCAAAGTATACTGGTAGGGCCTCCTACCTCACAGCAGGTGGATAACGCTAAGGCAGTAATATAGGTACATAGTTTCAGCATAATGAGAAAATAACATTACACCAAGCAATCCAAATATTTATTTTGTCTAGTACCTGAAATAAGGAGGGTACAATTTGTCAATCTTTTGTACCTATATAAAGTAATTTGTTACCTCCTAAACTGTATATAGAAAACAAACATCTTCAAGCTTTATCATGTACTAGGATGACCTATGAGTCATTTGCTTTTGATGACCCTTTTCAGCCTAGAGAAAAAAAGCATGAAGCTGAAACAATATGCATACCTACCTGTTTCTTTCAGTGGGTCGGAGTTAGACATCTGCATTGAGACAGTCAATGTACTGGCTGATTATTGTATCTGTTCCCATTTTTGGGACCTCTTGGGATGCTAACAAGACACAGGCTACTACCTCTTCTCTTTTGACAGATGAGATGACCGATAAAGCTATAGAGGGGAAACCTGGACTGATTTTGTCTGTGAGAATTGGGGGATTCTGCAAATTCTCATCCAAGAAAATGTACCAATATCACTTATGGAGGTACATTCTGGGTCATTTCCTCCTCATGGGTCTATTTCAATTGGTCAATGAATGACATTATTGAAACTCACATGGTCAAAACCATATGCTTGACAATGCAGTTCATTGATTGATTTGACTGAGATCGTGAAACAGTGGAAATTGCACCTTTTTTCCCACTGTAGTGCAATCTTGGAGTTAGTATATATAATTAGAAGAGGGTGGGGGGGTGCAAGGGTGCTTGTCCCCCACCAAAATCATTGTTTGAGTGTCATTGCCATTGATCAACAAACTGCATTGTCGAACATGTTGTTTCAACCATATAGGGCACAGTGGTGCTGTGGTTAACATTGTCACCTCACAGCAAGAGGTTCTCCAGTTCGATTCTTGGCTGGGGTGCCTTCTGTGTGGAGTTTGCATCTTCTCCCTGTGCTTGCATGGGTTTCCTCCAGGTACTTCGGTTTCCTCCCACAATCCAAAGACATGCTTCTGGAGCATTTCTCCCTGGGCCTCCACTGAAAATAGGCTCTGTCCTAGTTGGGCTTTCCAGTTCAACAAATTTTAAATAAATAAACAATAAATGAGTTTTGACAATGTAGCTCGGCAATCAATTGAAACAGATCCCCTCTTCATACCATTTTTGTATACTCCAAGGAAAAGAAAAACTAAATTGTCTTGCTTCCCATTACCCCTAAGTATCCTCAGCAGGAGTAGTTTACCATCTGTCAGGGATTTTTAAACCGTTAATGGCCTTACAGCCTCCTAAATTGTATTCTCACTCAACTTCTTCTCCCAGCAAAACAAAGAGGGAGTCTTCTTCTGAAGAACTGTCTTCAGAACCTGAATCTGAATCTTTTGATAACTCTTCCCATATTCATTAACCCACAGGCTAGGAGTCAGAATCAGATTATACTTTGTTTTCTGAGTCATCTCAGGAGGGTCTTTCCTTTGGTAACAGAATCCATATAATGATGCAGCATTTTAACTAGGAGGACAAAAACAATTCTCAGAAACCCAGAAAAGGTATTATGGACTTATTGCATGTGGACCATTCCAAAACCTTCTGCTATTCCCCCTGTTTTTCTTTTCTTTTTTTTCCTATCCCCCTGGTTTTTGAGACCTTAGAATATACCTTTTTGTCTACTTCTCTGGCTCTTGAATCCCATCCTTCTGTGCCTGTGAAGTCAGAAAAGTTTTCTAATGTGCCTGAGACCTATAACTACTGATCCAAAACCCTTCTTCTGACCTAGTAGTAACTTATTTGGAAACCGATAAAGCTCCCACTTTGCTCTCTTCTATCAATGTGTTAAGAAATTGAAAGGATTGTAGGGCCATGGACTAATAAGGAAAAGGTTTTTACTCCTGCTGCCTTGTGTTTCCTTACTATTAATTACCATGCCCATATGATTAGTGAGGCCTTCCATCCTTGTAAGAAGAATATTGTTTCTGACAACAAAAAAGACAAATTAACTTCTCTGAATGCAATGTTTTAATAACAGAAACTACTTTGTACAAGCACTTGGACTATTTAGTTCCTACAGTGCTGAAAAACTGACCAACTAACATGCAGGGAAGCTGCATTCTGGGACATATCTATTATAGTTTGTTTTGTATTTATTATATATTTGGTTTCTATTTTTGACATTATGTCTAAATTAATACAAGGCTTATCTGATTGTGACAGTAAGACTTTATTGCAAAATATGCTCGTTTCAAGTCTATATCATAACATCGCAAACTGAAAATATCGAACGCTCACAAGAGTGAAAATGCCGAAACTCGAATTTGGTCCCCTCACACCACCCGCTAAATATATATTCCAACTCCAAGATCGCACTACAGTGAGGAAAGGGCAAATATCCCAATCTTCACTGTACTGCGATCTCAAAAACTGACCCTCGATATTTCTGCACTTCCGCTGTTGTGCCATTTAACATTTTCACTTTGTGATAATATGATATAGATCCTTATTTTCTGCCGCACAAGTTGCAAGACATTCCATTAAGTGTTGTTATGACCCTGCTGATGTCCCCTTGACAGCTGCTGATGTAGGATCACTTATGAGGAGGTGTTCTGGCTTTGTCTCCAATTTTTACCGGATGATGAAATATAAAAAAAAAAAAAAAAAAAAAAAGTTGAAAGCACAAAGATATTGCAAGTTTTAAGCAGCTTTTTCTTTTGGCCATTCTTAAATTCCACAGGCAGTACTCGTCCAACTTTTGTCCTATTTTTACACAAAATTATCTCAGCCAAAAGAAAAGGAATAATTTAAGAAAAAATGGTAAGAAAAACACAAGTCTGATTTCAATGGATCCAAGGGACCCTTCTGAGACAAAGATTTCAATTTCTGACTATTTTCTCCCTCCATTTCCTCTTTCCTTCCTCCTTGGCCTTATACTTCACAACCTATCAGAGAGACTCCCTCTCTGCCTTCCATTTTAGAAAACAATAACATCCAAAAGTACGATTTTGAACATCATAAAGAATGGATACAGACCACACTAGAATTCCTATTACCTTCAGGAATTCCCCAGGTCCCCCTCAAACCAACAACATTTGGTCCTAATTATTCTGTACAACCTGTTTCTAAAGGGATTATTGATCACTGCTGCAGTAGCCTTTGCCAGCTTCCAAAGCTTCAGTGCACCTTCCATGTACCCAGATCATTAGACAGCTTGAGCTGAGCTGTTTAAAAGTCAGGTTTTGGTTCCAATCCCTTCATAGCTTTCCTGATGCTGAAGAGAGCTCTCATTTGAAGGCTTTTGAGGATCAATGGTCAGCTTTTTGCTGTTCCATTGCAGGGCCGATAGTTCATTTTGGGGCAACAAACAATCCACATTTTTTTGTCTAGGTGTTTCTGTTTTAACTGACTGTCATGAGACTTTACTGCACTTTTAAACAGGAGTTCACTTTTTTCTGTCAATTTAAAAATTATTAAAAATATTTTAAAACTATCTTTTTTGTGGAGAAACATTGTTAATTTTACTTTTGGGGGGTGCAGACAAAGTGTATTAAAGTGTTTTTAATGTTGTTTTACTGGGAGAAGTGACATTTTAGGGCTTTGAAGTTTTACCGACTTGTGCTGTTTAGTTTCACTCGGAAAAAGACAACATTTTCAGCTTGACCTTGGAACTCATTACCAATACCAAGGTCAGGTCTTCCAGCAACAAAAAGAAAAAGTTAAGCAAACAACTTTTGCCACTACAGCAGACTAGCAATTTGCTTCAGTCACAGGTGAATGACTCTTCTGTGGCCAAAGATGGTTCCTTAAGACTGTTCATATTTTTTTCCCTGGATCACTGTAGTGTGGCACATATAGCTGCTATAGACAAGGGTTGACCACATCCTCTGTGGCTGTTGGATTTCCTTCAGTGGGCAAGGGAGAGCCACTCCTGTTGGTCTTGGGAGAAGGGGCAGGGAAAATACCCTTGTTTAGCCAGAGTGTTGTGTAAATCCCTTGGGAAGCTGTTGCTGTCATTATTAAACTTGTTTGCTCCAATTTTCCTGTCACAAAGAAACAGTAAACTAAATATTTATCTACTCCTGCACAACTCCTTCTAGACAGGAGTAGTTTATTGGGTCTGACACAAGGTCTTGTTCAGGCTATTGATCTCTCTTACAAGTTATTTTCTCGTGAAAGATAAATGGAGATTCTGAATCTGGACAGGAAGATGAAGGGAGTTTTCTCCTCAGATTTCTGATTCAGACTCCGAGAAGAGCATGGCATCTGAATCTCCCTGTGAGAGAGTCTCTTTCTCTGAGAATATTTCCAGAATATGCCAGTATTTTCATTAGGAGAACACTGAGGTTTTTCATTTGCTCAGAAAATACTATGAGCTGTTACAAACGGAATTTCCAGAACCTTCATCCATCTTTTCAGTGTGCTATCCGCCTGGCCGTAACTTCCCTAATAGTCAGCCTACTGCTCATAAAAAAGCAGATATATTGTATAAAGTTCCTCAGTCTTTCAAGTTTATATACACTCATCCCAGACCAAACCCATCAGCTTTGTGTTAATCCAGCTGCTGTCAATCATATAGTTAATTACAGTCTTTCCCTCTCTGACAAGGATGGTAAAATTATTGTGTAGGAAAAAAAATGAATGCTTCTGCAACTTGGATTTTCAGAATTTTGAATTGTCAGGTTTATATAGTAAAGCTTATTCTGATTAATTGTGAAAGTATGAGGGATGTTTTTTTTTTTGCAGCTCCTTCCTGTGAAGAAAAAAACTGCTTTATGTGGTTTAGTTTCTTGCATTTCACAGTTCATTATTCACTGTTTAAAGTGTATTTATGATTCCGTGGATACTTCTTCCAGGGCACTGACCAAATTGTGTTGAGGAGGTTTGCCTGACTGTATTCTCAGAACCTCCCAGAAGATGTAAAACATGAGATTTCAAATTCTCCTTTGGATAATGACTTAGTTGTTGGATCATCTGCTGCAGAGGTTATCAAAAATGTGATGAGAGGACTAAACAGTTTCAGGGGATTTCGGAGATATTTCAGTCCTCCTTTTTTAAATTTTTCCAAGGTTTTCTATACCCCCTCGTCCAGTCTTGGCATGAAACAAAATAAACCATCTCAGCAAAATGCTGGTAAGCAGATGTTAAAAACAATGGTAAGGAGGCCTGAAAAAGAAAGCAGAACCTCCCAACCAAGAAAAGGACAGTCAAACAAGCCAGAATGACTATATAAGGGACTCGTTGCCCCTTCCATCCTGGCAGTCCTTTATATCTTCCATAAAGTCTGACTCTGTTCCTGTCTATGGCAGCAGGTAGTTTCAGACAAATGGGTTCTGAAGATCAGCCAACAAGGTTACAGATGACAGTGGGAGGAAATTCTTCCCTTCCGTGGAGTTTTTCTCATCCACCAGACCATACGTCTCTATTTCCCCCTATTATATAACATATGGTGTCCCAGAGAGTAATAGAGACAGTTCATCCTTCCCAGTTGGGGGAAGGTTTTTATTCATGGATGTTTCTGATGCCAAAGAAAGAAAATGTCTGGAGACCAGTTCTGGATCATTGTTTCCTAAACCAATTTGTGATAGCGCCCGAGTTCAAAATGCTGTCATTTCACAACCTACTATCCCTTCTTCTTTACTTAATTTTTTTTGGTAACACTAGATTTAAAAGATGCTTATCATCACATCCCTAGTCATCAAGACTTCAGGTGTCTTAAGGCTTTGTGTGTCCACATCTCATTATTAGTTCTCTACCTTACCTTTTGAACTATCCACTATTCCAAGAGTGTTTGCCTAGCTCGAGTTATAGGTCATTTCAATTTACAAAGTATCCACCTTTTTCCATATTTAGATGACTTGCTTAACTGTGCAGAGTTTTTTTTCAAAGTGTCAGGAATCTCTCTGTTGGGTGAGAGATCTGTTAGAGAAGCAGGGATTCCAAGAAAACATTCAGAAGTCTTTTATCCCACCATCATACAGGATTGTGTTCCTTGGATGCTTGTTAGATGCCTCAGTATAAAGAGCTTTCTTTCCATAGGGAAAAATAGGTATATATCTATATCTTTTTAAGGAGTTTTCCACATAGACTTCTGTCTCTGTAAGGGAATACTTCAGGATTCTGGGTCTTATGGCATCTATGATTCTAATTTATTTATTTATTTAACATTTGTTGACCGGGAAAGTCCATCTAGAACAGAGCCTATTTTCAGCAGAAGCCCGGGGAGAAATGCTCCAGATGCATGTCTTTCGCGTCTGGGAGGAAACAGTAGCACCCCCAGGAAACCCATACGAACACAGGGAGGACATGCGGACTCCGCATAGAAAGCAACCCAGCTGAGAATCGAACTGGAGAGCCATGATATCCCTGGCAAGACTCCACATGAAAAAGATAGAATGGTATTTGAATCTCTCTGGTCCCAGCACCTACTATCTTTCTAATTCCACTTCTTCAATGAAAACACTGCCATACATTAACCCATCACCGCCCTGGTATCTGAATTTTGTTTTGTCAAACATTATCTGTCCCCCCTTTGAACCATCTATTACCTGCAATTTGAAATATCTCCCCTGGAAAACATTCTTTTTACTGGTTATTACTTCAGCTAGAAGAGTTTCTGAATTACAAGCTTTGTCTGCCAAGTCCCCATACCTTTTTCATAAGGACAGAGTTTCTTTATGCACTAACCCCTAATTTCTGCTGAATGTTGTGTCAGAAAATAACCTCAACCAATCTACAGAGCTGCCAGTTTTCTTCCCTAACTTCCAAAATAAAGAAGAAAATTCTCTACATCTACTAGATGTTCATGGACAGTTACATTTCTACTTACATAGAACTTCTAAATTTAGAAAATCAGATCAACTCTTCATCTCTTATTCTGATATTAAAAAGGTCAACTAGTCACAAAAGTTACCTTATGTAAATAGCTTACACTATGCATATCCTGCATTTATAATTCAAAGAACAGAACCCTTTAAAATACTGTTAAAGCTCATTCCGCAAGGTCTCTAGCCACATCTGCTGCTTTTAAAGCTAGATTACCATTGGATAATATCTGTGCTTCAGTAACATGGGCAAAACCTAATACCTTTATTAATCATTACAAAGTGGATTTGGCCTCTAGGAGTAGCGCCTCTTTCAGTTTTATGGCTCTGAGGAATATCCTCCCATGATCCACCCAAGATTCAGGTTGCTTAGGACGTGGTCCCATCAGTGAGAATAAAGGTGAGATTGACAACATCACATAAAGAAGTTATGTACTTACCATAATGTTCAATGTGTGTTGTCCATCTCGTCCTTTAGTATCACAATCCTCCCTCCAAACCCCCCTGCCTATACTCCTGGGAGACTGAGTAGCACAAATTGGTCACTACAAGGCCATATAGCCTCAGAATCGATACTCTTGTATATATTTTGATTTATATATATATATTATATATATATATATATATATATATATATATATATATATATATATATATATATATTAAAGCAAGTGGGGGTTCAGTCTAGGACTCATTTATTGCAGGATAAAGTATGAACTAATATCACTACAGATGACCATATAAGGTTCATTACAAAGTATGAGTCTAATATTTTCAAGATTAGACATATTATAGCAAAACATTGGCATATATTGAAATCTGATCCATATTTTGATACATTGTTAGATAATGATTGTAGTTTTGATTTTAGAAGAGGGAGAAATATAGGAGAACATCTGTCAGGTTTCAAAAAGGGATATGTAAAGCAAGATAATAATACAAACTCTATAGTGGTAGGGAGCACCTATTGTGGACACTGCATATATTTATTTTATTTATTTTATTTTACATTTGTTGACTGGGCTAGTCTAGCTGGATACATGTCCATTTTCAGTAGAGGCCCAGGAAGATAAGCTCCAAACATAATAAAATTACAAAATAGAATTTAGAAAATAACAATTACAAAAATAGAAATTACAAAATAAAAATTCCCTACTTACACTAATAGCTTTCATGTGGAGATAAGCTCCAAATATAGCAAAATTACTGTATGTAATACTTAAAAGTTACTAAAGTTCTACTATATAAGAGAATTTAATAGTGTATGGGTTATAATTAAATAAAAAGTTTGTCTAAGAAGAGGAAAAGTAGTTTAGAGTCTTTGCATGGGTTTTAGATATAAGGAGGTACAGGTACACTTGAGTTTCTAATGTTACCATTTGTAAGTCAAAGTAGGGGAAAACGAGTTGAGGGTAGAGAACAAATGTTACACACGAGGGCTGAAATAATTTAGCTTCTAGGATTAAAGTTAGAGAGGGGACAACACCCATAAGGATGGCATATGGCAAGAAGAGTTAGTAATAGGAAAAGTGAGGTTCAGTCAGGTTTAGTGCAGGGACAGAGCCAATGATTTTTCATAAGTTCTTTGAGGTCATTTTTGTAGAGAGATGTAGATGAGAGAGATGTGAGTAACATAGGAAGCTTATTCCATATTTTTTTCCCACAACGTTGGTAAAAAGGGAGTCTCCAGCTTTATTATTAGATTTGATATTGGTGATTAGTAACTTATTAGCTGAACGAAGTGTCACAAGATTTTTATATGGGGTGATTAGGTTAGAGAGGATTGGAGTATTATTTGGGTGATGAAGGATTTTTTGTGTGATCACTAGTTGATTATACACCAGCTGGTTTTGTAGTTCAGACCACCCGAGTTGTGTAAGGTTGTGACAGTGGTGGGTTCTAAAAGGGGTGCCAGTGGCAAATCTTGCTATATTGTTATAGCTAGTTTCGAGCTTACTTAGATTAGATTTTGATAGATTGGTATATATAGCAGAAGCATAGAATAGAGTAGAAGTGAGGTGGGTCTGGGCAATGGTGGTTCTAGCTAGAGGTGTGAGGTAAGGTTTAATTCTATACAAGGAGCCAAGTTTTTTATTGACCATCAGTATAGTATTGTTGATATGATCGTCATAGCTGAGGTTATTATCTATAGTAATGCCCAGGAGACGTGTAGTAGTATCAGGGGAAATAGTGGTACTGTTGTTAGAGGTAATTGTGAAGTGGATAGATGGAGACTTTTGGGTGGAGCAAAAAGTAACAATTTTGTTTTTTTGGGGTTAAGGAAGAGGCAATGGTCAGAAAACCAATTTTCAACAGCGTTAAATACTGTTTGGGTAAGGGTTTGAAGAGAGATTGATGAATTAGAAGAACATATTAGAGTAGAGTCATCGGCATATTGAATACAGGTGGCTTGAGGAAAAACAGTATTGAGGTCATTAATAAAAATGGAAAATAAAAGAGGGCCTAATATAGAGCCTTGTGGGACTCCAATGTTTACGGGGAGGGGTGTGGATAGGTTATTATCCCAGAACACTGTTTGATGTCTGTTTTTTAGATAGGATGTAAACCAAAGTATTGCTTGAGGGTTAAGAGATTGTGCTTTTAGTACACTGATTAGTAAGTTGTGATTAACCATATCAAAGGCTTTTGATAGGTCAATAAATAATGCGGAAGACAGAGAATTATTATTTTGATTTCTGTTTATACAGTCAGCAAAAGTTAGCAGGGCAGTGGTTGTACTATGAAAGGGCCTAAAGCCGTGCTGGCAGTTGGCAAGTAAATTGTTGTCGAGCAGGTGTTGAAGTAGTTGATGGTGAATACATTTTTCCATTATTTTGGCAAGTAGGGAGAGTAATGCAATTGGACGGAAATTGGAGATATCAGTGGATTTGCCTCCTTTATGTAAAGGGATAATGTGGGAGACTTTCCATATGGATGGGATGCTGCCTTCTGTGATGGTCCAGTTTATAAGGATGGATATGGGATAAGCTATGACTTTGGAAGCTATTTGAAGATATTCAGCTGGCAGGTGGTCAGCAGAAGGGGTAAAAGGCTTGAGTTTTTGAAGCAGTTTGCAGATAAAGGATGTTGGTACAGGTTGTATGTGGAAGGAGGGCACTGAACTGTTTATGTTTTGTAAAGGGTTGGGAGGACTGGGGGGAGTGTCTTTGCAAGATTCTGAATTATTTCAGTGAAGTAATTATTGAAGGCATCAGCTATTTGCAAAGGATTGTCATGAGGAATTGAAGTTGGGTCTGGAGTTTTGGAATGTCCTGGTCGGAGAAGTTTATTGATGCCTGACCAGAACTTTTGTGGGTTTTTTGTATGAAATTGTTGAAGGTGGAGATAATAATTTTTTTTGTCTATGATGTCCTTTTTGGTTGCATTTCTTAGCTGTTTAAAGAGTAGATGGTCTGCAGAGCTCTTAGTGGCTCTCCATTTGGCCCATATTTTGTTTCGTAGGAACATATTTTCGATTGGTTTGTTGTGTGAGCCATGGAGCTGCTTTGGTCCTGACTCTGGAGGATCGAAAGGGGGGGGGGGCATGGAGATCCAGGATTTGTAGGAATTTAGTATTAAAGTAAGAAACAGCTTCATCTAGTTTCAGGTGTTTCAGAGGTGACCAGTTACAGGCTTTTAGTTTGTTTTTAAAGCTATCTACTTGGAAGTGTTTTTTTTGTACAAAAGGTTATAAAGGTGTTATTGGTAGGATTATGAGCCTTTTGCCTTATTATATAGGTTAAAACATGGTCGCTAATGTCATCAGGTAGTGATCCTGGTATATAGGTTTCAGGATGACTATTTACAAGGATCCAGTCAAGAGTGGTTTCTTTATTACTAGGTTTGTGGATTCTTGTGGGGGTGTTTATTATTTGGGTGAAACCATAAAGATTAATGTGGGTATTAGGATTAGGGGAACTACAGGTAGTCCAGTCAATATTAAAGTCACCTAGTACTATTGTTTCTTGAGGAAGTATGGTGGAAAGGCTACTAAGAATGTTTTCAAGAGTATTAGTATTATTTCCAGGTGGGATATAGGTACAGATTATAAAAATAGATTTAGATTTATTAAGTTGTAGTTTAATAGTAAGGGTTTTCTCCATTGGTATTAGGAGGTAGAGGTGCATTATAGGATGGAACTTGAAGTTCTGATTTATACAAGATAGCTACACCACCACCCTTTTTTGAAGTACGGTCACATCTGAGGATGTTGTAGCCAGGTAAGTTTCTGTAAGACAAAGGATATCAAATGCATGAACTTGTAAAAGAGCATGTAATTGACTGAGTTTGTTGTTAATGCTACGGATGTTAAGTTGAGCTATTTTGAGAGAGTTATCTAATTGTGTGGAGGTAGAAATTCCATTAGATGTTTGTGTTTGTGGATTATTGATATTTTGTTAGTTACTGTAAATTTGTTGATTAGGCCATGATTAGGATGAATATCTCCATCTAATAAAAGATTAATAGGATGTTTTAGTACAGTCTTTATGTTTTTAAAGTATTTGGGTGAGCTTAACTTGCTGGGGAGTTAGGTAATATGAGAAGATCTATGAAACTTTGGGAGTAAGTAAACTGAAGTGGAGGTTATATTGCTATGGGAGAGAAAGTTGAGACGTGAGTTTGGTATAGTTTGTTGGTGGGGATATTTATTATTAACTAGAGAGAAGTGCTCATAGAGGGTTAGGGTGTAGGGTAAAGTTAGGAATAGTAATGAAGAAGTTATAAAAAGACAATTTTTAAGGTTAGAGTTATGTAAGAAGGTCATTTTAGAAAGCAGGTTTAGTGAGGTAATGTAAAAAGTAAGACAAAGTAAATAAATAAGGTGTGGTCTGGTAGTTTAGAGGGATAATTGTACCTTAGTAAAAAAAGGTGGGGATGATTAATGAGATAGTTATGGGAGGAGTTCTCAATTAGAAGTCTAAGGTGATAGGGAGATTAATTACGTTGATGTGGATTGTTATGTTTAGGTTTAATAGCACTGGGGGTGGTTGGGAATTGGGGGTAGGGTAGGGGAGCGGAGTGAGCCCACAGGGCGAATGGAGCGGGTTAGAGCAGGTAAAGTAAAAGGTAGCAGAGCCAATCAGAGATGTAGTAGGTTCCAGGTGCAGTGAAGGTGGGCAGTGGCAAGTAGAGTTTGGAAGAGCAGGTTGGAGGTAGAGATGGATAGAGGAGTGGGGGGAGATAGAAAAGAAATTATGGAGCTATAGGTGTAGAAGGAAAGGAATAAGAGCAGCAACACAAAGCAGGCGGCAGAGCAGCTAGTCTGGGGAGCAGTCAGGGACAAGATCCAGGGAAGAGGCTAGGAAAAAACGGGGTGAAGAAGTAATGGCCTGAGGCTACCTAGGAGCACCACCTAGTGGGCAAATGACAGAATGGAACAAGGTAAATGAAATAAAGGTAGCAGTGAAGTGGAGCGACAGGTAATGCGTACAGGGGGTAAGGGAAAA